>NW_016157202.1:44734-74694 GCF_001687245.7 Rhagoletis zephyria
TTTTTTTTAAATTCGAAAAAATGTAAATATTTCAAAAACGGTGACACTTTTACCTGAAAATTTTTTGTTTATCAGTGAGCTCACCCCCCCACCTACCTTGCCCTAAAGTTTGGCACGTTACTTCTGGGACACCCTGTATATGCTTGTAAGTAACTTACGCCTAATGCTTTTTTCAGCTTTCATTTTGATTTTGACTCTTCATTACCGCCAAACAATATTATGAATATATATTTTTAGAAGCTATCAAAATTTTACCAGCCCAATGAGCTAGATAAAATTCTTACGTTTGTATTCTCCAAGAAAAATGTTAAATTTTTTGTTTGATTCGTCAAAATTTCATCTTTTCTATCAATTGGCACAGGCCCTTTGTCTTAAATCTACATTTAGGAAATACGTTCTAAGCGACCTAAAAATCCGTTATACTTACAAGTATACAAATTCTTACAGCGTGTGTTTACACTTATCAAAATAAACTTTTATTTTCAATATATGCATAATACATTTTGGTTTAGTAAATTACAATAGTTTGAGAATTGCATCTCTTCAAAAAAACTGTTATTTCTTTTTTAATGGTTCTTATTAGCGGCTTCTTTTTATTTACTTGTTTTCCTTTCTGGAAATTTGAGTTTTCGCAAAAATAAGTTTTTTGTAAATTCAATACAAGATTATAAAACTGGGACTTGCTTCATCCAACAACTATTTTTAGCTGGCAATACCACCCTTCGCTACTGTTTTACGTTCTAGAAAAGGTTTCTGTTTCCGGTGTACTGACCAAAACTCAGGAGAATATTTCACGTTATAATTATTTATTATTTTATTAAAATCAAAATAGTGTATTAAAATATAATGTAAACAATGTTAAATAGGTCATTACTTTGAAAAAAATGCGCACTTTTCAAAGTAATGACATGCCCCCTTTAACGTTGTTTACATTATATTTTAAAACAGAATTTTGTAGTTCAGTACTTTGAAAAGCAGAATTTTGAGAAGCAGACTTTTGTTAACCAGAATATCTTGTTCTGAATTTTTTAGTACCAGAATAAATAATAAGTAGATTGGCGCTTACACATATGTTGTTTGGGCGAACTACTCATACGATCAGTGATCGGATTAAAAAAGAATTCTGTGTGGTAGAATCAGGAAAAAAATGTGGTAGATTTAAAAAAAAATGTGGTAGATCTCAGTTGTTGGATAGTTTATTATTTATTTATCCTTTTTTTTTGTACTACGAAATAGAAAATATAATAAGTATTAACATGGTCGCGATAGTTCAACAAGTTTTGACTATTTTCTTTTGTTTGTTTAAGGTTTATTAATTTTTTACAAAAGTATAGCTCATTGTCTAAAATACCATATAAATCCGAGTTTCAAACTTTGTGCAAAAAATTAAAAAAAAATGTGCAACGTTTTACATAAATTGCAAACTTTTCAATTAGACCCTCCAGAAAACAACTTTTAAATTTTAGTACATGTAATAAAGTGCAAATTTTAAGTTGCTAAAAACTGCGTTGAGTTTTAAGAATTTTTTTTCTTGACAATGTAAAGCAGTTCCTTTCTTATAAAGATATTTTTCGAACCTACTTTGAGAGATTTCTCCAACGTTGCGGAGTGCTGCCAGCTTTTATTTTTATCACATCACGATTTAGCGAACAAAGGTGGTGCGTTCCACAAACTGCTATTTGGGTTTTGCCTATTCTCAAGTAAATGTTAATAAAGCCTCAGAAACTTTAAACGCACTGAAATTCACTAATACTATCACAAATCTCCGATTTTTAACATTTTCTTTTTATAAATCATATATTTTGCATTCTAAGGCAATTGAAACATGTTTCCTGTCGAAAAATTGAATATTAAGAAAATTTAATTTTTGACAGTTTATTTTTATGTTATCCTCCCATTCGGCTTTGTTTACTTTTAAATCTGTTAAAATGTTTAAATCTCATCGCCGCCGGGAACGCGAAATCTTTTATTCTCTCATTCATTCATTGCAGTGTTGGCACTAATCGATTGATTTTTTAATCAATAAGTTAATTCGATTAAATTCAATCCGATTACAGTTAGTAATAATTAATTTTAATCTGGTTAAACAGCTAATTGTAACCGCGATTAAAAAAATTAATTTTTAATCATTAACCCTTAATTTGATTAAGTAGGTTTGGTGATTAATTAATTTACGCTGGAATTTTCCTGTTCACACAAATCCATTTAATCGGGTATGGCTAAGTCGGTTTTCCTCATCAATCTAAGCAATTTTGTGTGCGTTTTCATTATGTGAACTATTTTTTAATATCCTTCTGCACATGCGCGATGGGTTGTAAAAATTCCCTTTTTATGTATTACTAATAAAAATAATAATTATTTTTTTTATATATTAGGTATTTTTTATAAGCCTGAAACACAAAAGAATCACTATAACTCTTGTTTGGTTTCAAATTCGGACAAACTAGACCACTTAATCAGAATATCCTTTTTATTGGATTAACGATTAATGGTTAAAATGAATTAATCTTAATCACAACCGATGATTAACGATTAGAAAATTTAATCATTAATCATACAGATGATTACGACTAATTAATTTTAATCGTTAATCGCGATTAACATTTTAATCGTTAATTTTTAATCCTTAATCAGATTAACATTTTGCCAACACTGAGTCATTGTTATCATATTGTGTTTATTTAGTGTTGGAGAATTTTTGCTCCCAAAATTAAAAAACAAAAATTATATCGAGCTAAAATTACCCTACTCCAAAACGGGAATATGTGGTAGACGTCAGACCTTGTGTGATAGAAGTGGTAGATGCTCAAAAAAGTGGTAATTCTACCACAATGTGGTAGAAGTCCGATCACTGCCTACGATTTGTAGCGTGCGTCTTGGTGTTATCATACAAAGCGGAGGAACCTACAGTTTTACGTTGTATTTTTATGAGAAGCTGTTTTTCATGGCAGAAATACACTCGGAGGTTTTCGATTGTCTGCCAAGGAACGACCGCTGTTAAGAAAAAACCTGTTTTCTAAATTTTTTGCGATGTTGCTTTGACTAGTGCTTGAACTTAGGCCCTGCGGAGTGAAAGCGCGTGCTGCTAACTACTACACAACAGCGGCAGCTGTAACATGATTGTATTATAATTCAATAGCATCTTTATTTAGGAATTTAATATGAGAGCTTAAGAAACCTTACATAACTCAATACCATGTAAATTTAATAAATATTTCTGGAATTAATCACATTTCTTTTAATTTTTATTTTATTTTTTGTTATTTTGATGTCAGATTGGAATTAGCGAAACCAAAAACTCTTAAAAAAATAATAATAAGCCATTATAATTATTTTTGACATAAATAATTTTGAAATAAATTAAGATTTTAGGCACCATATTGGATTGGCCATTTCGATTTTTTGATATTTTGACTTCAGATTCGAATTCAGCGACCTAAAAAACCCCTCTAAACTGGAATTCATTTGAATATACTAATTTTTTTAAATTATGGTCACAAAATGGGTATCATATATCACTGTGCGCCTGCTGCTCATTGTTTTTCTCCCACGCTGGGATATCCTCCCGATTCACAGCGACGGAGAAGATTTGATCTACATAGTTTTATCTTAGTTGGTTTATTATTTCTAGATAAAGCCAATATGTTTACCAACAAGCTAAACAAGCTAAAGATAGCGATTCGCCTGTAGTGCAATGTTTTGTGCACCGGGAATCGAAAACTTATCTAATTCTTGATTTATCTTGCTCGACTCAGCTTTTCTTAAGCCCACCTGCATGGTTTCTTTAAATGTTTTAACATCATTTTTTCTCAAGTAAACAGCTGCGGAGGATGTAAATTAACCCCCGTTATCGTTAACTCAAATATCTATTAACCCAAATCTGACAAGTCAACTTGGGCTAGACACCAGCAAGACTCTGTAGGTTTAGCACGGTATACAGTTGGAAATAATATTTTTTATGCTTTGGTCTAATGTTGGCCACCAAACAAAATAACGAGCCAGATCTTTGCTCGTGACAATAGGGTTGTTCCTCACGCTTTCCGCGCTGTTTCGGTAATTAGAGCGTAAAAATAAGTTACTCTCTCACAAGTGTCAAAAATGTGTCAACACATGCCAAAAGTGCCCAGAGCGTGAGGAACGCAAAAAACCACATTTCGTGCGCGGGATCAACAAATCAGCTGCAACCAATATTTTTATTTGTATTTAATAAATACTATTTATCTTAAATGGCTAATAAAATTAGCAAATACATACTGTTGACAGGCGGGTGAAAAATATAAGACCAGAACTTATTTTAAGCGTCATTTATTTAATTGTTATGCACGCTAAAATCTGCGAATATACAAAGCAATGTACATGCGTGCATACAAATCCATAGACATGTATATGTGGAGTTACAAACACAAATCCATTAACTCACTTAACTACTTACAGTTGTGTTTGCTCCTGCAAATTAATATTTTCTCGCTGCCAGCCAAAGGGAAAAAAACTTTAAAGAAGTAAATGCAGTGCGTATTACACCCGAGTCCCTGTTGGCGAGAAATTGCATTACTTTGTAGGCACAGCGCTGCAAATTTGAGTACGTTTCTCTAATCAAAACTTGAACGCGTTAATTACAATGTTAAATTAATTAGGCCATTGGAGTGCAATGCGGTATAGTCGGTGCGCTGGGTACGCAGTTACAGTTAAATGGATATACTCAACCCCGACTCCTGCGTCCTCGTTCGCGCACTCTGGGCAACGTGAGCAACCCATGTGCAAGATGCGGCAACCAATCCGAGTTTTTGTCTTGGGTCACGGCAGAAAGTGAGGAAGCTTCGGTGGGGCTACTCCGACTTATTCGGTTTAAGGGCTCACTGAAGTCTGCAGCGTCTGTTCACCAGTAGGTGCAGCTGCAAACGGGTGACTGCTTGGAGCAAGCGGCTCGCTATATAAACGTGTATTTGGTTGCGAAACCACCCCCGTCCCAGCAATGGGTTGCGCGCTGGGTTTGTGACCCGCCACGTAAAAACCACTTCCAGTGAAGGAGCAAGGCTAAGCCTCGGATGAGACCCCTCTTACGATGACGACCACGGCAACNTTGGGACCCGCCACGTAAAAACCACTTCCAGTGAAGAAGCAAGGCAAAGCCTCGGATGAGACCCCCCCTTATGATGACGACCACGGCAAATGTTTAAAGGACTACGATTTGAGGGCATGCACCTGGAATGTCCGGACCCTTAATGGGGAAGGTGCCTCTGCCCGGCTGGTTGATGTCCTCGTAAGGACAAAAGCTGACATCACCGCCATCCAAGAAATGCGTTGGACGGGGCAAGGCAAGCAATGTCTACTACAGCTCCCATGTAAAGGAGCGCAAATTCGGAGTTAGATTTGTGGTGGGAGAGAGACTTCCACCGTCGGAAAACTCAGCCTCCATGACGAAACGTCCGGCAATGGATTGAGGCTGATCGACTTCGCCGGGGTCCAAAACATGGTAGTGTGCAGTACTAGGTTCAAGCATAAAAAGATCCATGAATCTACGTGGCTTTCTACGGATCGAAAAACGAGAAACCAAATCGATCATATTGTGATAGACGGAAGGCACGCTTCCAGTGTTTAACGACGTATGCACACTGCGAGGCCCAAACATCGACTCGGGCCCCTATCTTGTTGCAGACAAGAAACGCACCCGCCTGTGCGCGAGAAGAACAATCCGAGCCCGCAGTCGATGATGACGGAGTCGACGTTCCACCGCCTGACTATGACGAGGTACGTATAGAAATAACGCGGCTGAAAAAGAACAAAGCCGCTGGAGCTGACATCCTGCCAGCTGAGCTATTCAAGTACGGCAGCGAGGAGTTGATAAGGTGCTTGCATCAACTCTTGGTCAGAATAGGGTCAGATGAACGCATGCCCGACGACTGTAATTTAAGTGTCCTCCGTCCAATCCACAAGATAGGTGGCCCCGCCATTCGCGCCAACTACCGCGGGATCAGCCTTCTAAGCATAGGTTACAATATATTGTCGAGCGCATTGTGTGAAAGACTGAAGCCCACCGTCAATGAACTGATTGGGCTTTATCAGTGTGGCTTTAGACCTGGCAAATCCACCATAGACCAGGTATTCACAATACGCCAAATCTTCGAATAGACCCGCGAGAAAAGGATCGACACTCACCACCTATTTGTCGACTTTAAAGCCGCTTTTGACAGCACTAAAAGGAGTTTGCTATACGCCGCTATGTCTGAATTCGGTATCCCCTCAAAACTCATATGGCTGTGTGACGTTGAATAACACCACCAGCTCCGCCAGAATTGGGAAAGACCTCTCCGAGCCGTTTGATACCAAACGGGGTTTAGGACAGGGTGCCTCCCTTTCATGCGACTTCTTTAATCTGATGTTGAAGAAGATAATAAGAGCTGCAGAACTGAACCGCTCAGGAACAATTTACTACAAGGGCGTGCACTTGCTTGCTTAAGCCGATGACATCGATATCATCAGTATCAAAAACCGCGAAATCTGTTCTGCCTTTTCCAAGTTGGATAAGGAAGCAAAGCGAATGGGTCTGGTGGTAAACGAGGACAAGACGAAGTATCTCCTGTCATCAAGCAAACAAAGTTCGCGCCTTGGCACCCATGTCACTGCTAACAGTAATAGTTTCGAGAAAGTAGAGAATTTCGTTTATTTGGGAACCAGCATTAACATCGATAATAATGTCAGCATAGAAACCCATCTNTGGTGGTAAACGAGGACAAGACGAAGTATCTCCTGTCATCAAGCAAACAAAGTTCGCGCCTTGGCACCCATGTCACTGCTAACAGTAATAGTTTCGAGAAAGTAGAGAATTTCGTTTATTTGGGAACCAGCATTAACATCGATAATAATGTCAGCATAGAAACCCATCTCAGAATCACTCTTGTCAACAAGTGCTACTTTGGACTGAGTAGGCAATTCAGGAGTAAAGTCCTCTTTCGACAAACGAAAACCACGCTCTATCAGGTGGAGAAGGACTTGGCTTCACTTAGCGTTTCCAATTGGCACAGAAGAGAAACGACTGGCGTGCTTTACTGAACTCGGCCAAAATCGCTTAGGCGGTTACAGCGCCAAATAAGAAGAAAAAGAAATTAATTAGGCACGTTAACACCCCTCCTCTCATACTTCTTGCACCGCAACGTGGTTTGCCGGATCGACATCTAGTTTGGGTAGCTTCGCTACTGGCCTTGTCATAAGGCTTCCTTCGGTTCTCACAACAGCGCTTCGGAACTGGCCATCACGACCTGGTATCACGTCAAAAATTCGTCCTTTTGCCCAGGTATTTCGCCTCGTATTTTCGTCGATGATGATGACTACGTCCCTTGTCCTTATGTTTAGCTGAGGCCCAAACCACTTAGAAGGTTTGGTCAAGCACGGAAGACATTCTCGTACCCAGCAATGTGAAAGTTTCTGCTCAACACAGCTGAGGTGCAATCCCTATCGCCACGTTCTCGAACACCACTGGACGAACCAAGGAGGAAATGGTTTGGGCTCAACGCTTCGTTCGCCGATGTTTCAATAGGAATATAGGTGAGGCGATGAATGTTGACAGTGGACTCATTCTCGGCCATCGCTGCGCGTAGAACCTCTTCGCGTACACATCTCCATGGCAATATCATTAAAACAGATTTTATGGAACGTATCAAGCGCTCCCATGCGCCACCCATGTGCGGCGCAGCTGGCGGTATAAATACCCACTCTATATTTGGATATTTTTGCTTGACCTCAGTGACAGCGATCTTTTCATTTTCGTCTGATAAAACGCGGCTGGCACCTCTGAAGTTTGTTCCGTTATCCGACAAAGTGCGCCACGGTACTCCTTGTCGGCTCATGAATTTCTTTAAGACTATCAGAAATGAGTCTGTGGAGAGAGACGGTGATATCTCTATATGCCCAGCACGTACGGTCAGGGTGAACAAGACACCCCAGCGATTTGCGTGTCGTTTGCCCACAACAATATCAAACAGCCCGAAGTAGTCAACGCCCACGTAAGCGAATGGACGTGTAAACGAGATCACGTGCTCTAAAGGAAGTGGTTCCATTTCAGGAATATTGGGCGCAGCTTGACGAATTTATCATTGCATGCACGTCTTGGCCACTGACCTTACAAGCGTTCGCATCCCTGGAATACAGAAACGCTGCTTTAGTTCTTTCACCGAAATTTCGTTGAATTGATGGCGGAATTTTCGATGGTAAAAATCTACCAGACGAAATGTAACACGGTGATTTAAAGGTAGTATAATTGGCCACTTACGTCCATTGGCACACCTTCTGCTGCGTCAATTCGTCCTTTAACGCGCAGCAACCCGTTGCCATCTATATAAGGCGAGAGCTTAAGAATTGAACTTTTGCGACTCACCTTAGCGTCGTTTGATCCTAACTGAAAAAAAGTCGTCTGCGAAGGATTCCTCCTGACAATCGTGGAAGGTCAATTGCTCCGAGCTTTCGCACATTTTGTCATCCAAGAAAGTTTTCATTGTAAGATTTCTTGCGTCTAGCTTCATAATTCACCTCAGTATCCTCCTCGTGAGATTGGCTGAACTCCGAAACAGGCTAGCAGCTTTCGGGCGAACGAAGAAATACTGCTGAGCTGCATGTTGTCATCCCACTTCGTACCATCGTCAGCAACGTTATGCTTTGTCGGGAACCATCGCTATTCATCCACCTGCGAGTCTTGAAGGATTTCGCCGATACGTACAGCAATGAACTTGTTAAATTTTCTAGTTTCGGAGCGTATCCAATACAGAACATCCTTGGAATCGGACCAGAAAATGCGCCGACAAACAGAAATCGATAGTTCGCCTCCGATGAAGATGGCTAAGCGCAATCCCAAATGGCCGCCATTAATTCCATCCTCGGTACCGTTATCGGTTTTAGAGGTGCTACGCGTATTTTGGAAGCCACTAGGCTACAGTGTAACTCGCCATTAAATTCTGATTGCAGAAATGCCACAGCTTAATAGGCCGCTATGCTTGCATCTACAAATACGTGAAGCGCAACGCGGTTACTGCAGCTCGCAACCCGATAACATCGGGGCACTCGTAAACTATTCAGTAGCTGAAGCTTTTGCACCCACTTCCAGCACTCGGCACATTCGGCAACATGTATGGGTTCGTCGCAAAGCACCCCAGACCACCAAATGTCCTGAAATATCATTCTAGCTTTGATGACAAAAAATCCCACTAAGCCATTTGCTTTGTCGGGTGGCTAGTTTCTTCGAAAGAAGCGTCGAATTTCTGAACTAATAACAACTCGCCTGTGCAAGGGTGCCACCACATGCCAAGGACATTTTCAATCGCGTCATTGCTGTCCTCAAAACTCTTATCGGCTATCTCAGTTCGACCGGACAGGGAAAGTAGAACGCTCTTCGAATTCGATAACCAGTTTCGCATTTCGAAGCCCCCTTCGCTGCGAATATGTCGCACGGTGGTTGCAAGTTGAAGCATTTCGTCCTCAGATTCAACGCTTTGCAACCAATCGTCCACAAATGTGTTTTGCGTAATGGCATTGACTGCCGTGGGAAATCTGCGCCTAAAACGTTTCGCGTTTTTTTCCTTCACATAGTTGGCGAGGGACGGTGAGCAGGATGCCCCAAATTTTATGACAACCATCATATACACTTCTGGATCTCGAGTTGTGTTTCCGTTTTGCCAAAGGAATTGCTGTGCTATTTGGTCCTTTTTCACCACCCTGATGTGTGGAAACATTTCTCGGATATCACCACACAATGCCACCGGCTTTTCGCAAAAACGTATGAGGATACCCACCAATGATCTTAAAAGGTCGGGTCCTTTAAAGGAACGTCGTTTAAAGAGGTTCCCTCAACTTTAGCGGCTGCATCCCAAACTAGCCGAACTTTGCCTCAGTGACTTCAAGTATTGCTTGTCAATGACATTCATTTGGAGCGATTGTTGCGGGAGATTCAAAATGGCGAGTGTTCGGACCTTATGCAAACTATATTTCACCATATCGGTTCCCCTTGCCGATATTTCCAGCGAGACTATTTTGGAATTCGGCTCCTGCTCAAGCAAAGCTCTTCAGTTGGACCTGTGAGCATCAACTTATGCGCCAAGAACTCATATAAGAGCGGGCACGATGCCCCTTCATCGATAAGAGCTATCGTATTCACAGCTCTACCATTGGCATGCAAAGTCACCGGAATATATCTGAAGAGTACATTCTAGCTCTATTGCGTAGCTCCTCACTTCGTCTGTTCAGCAGTGGGTTATGCACCAAGCGACAGTCATCGATACCACATAATTTGCTCGACTTACATCGACGAACTAAATGGTTCTTGAAGCATCGAACGCACAGTTTCTTATCTTTAACGAATTGCCACCGCGATTGTCAGGCTAAAGCTTTGAATTCGTCGCGATCTGTTAAGCTGTGACAACCTGCGCACTTAATGAATTTTTGCGATTGTGTTGGTGACCGATGTGGTGAAGGCGAGGAGCTCTTGGACGGTGACGGCTCTCGCTTTGGTTGAGCCACATTATGAACCCACAATCGTTCTCGGCGTTCCCGTTGCTCTGCTTTCGTGTTTGGTCTATTAATGTCGATCGGTATAACCTGGTTCGCATGATGCCAACCCAAAGAGCCATTCGTCGAACGCACATATGTCAACACGTGTGAGGCTTAACCCTCTAACCGGTAAGACGGCCTCAGGGCAGGCATCACAAAAATCAAGATCTCCGTATGAAAAAATTATTTTTTCTTAAAAAAATGAATGTAACTCTCTCTCCCATATTTCTAGGGAAATTTCTTTCTCAAGTTAAAATAAAATCCGTTGGACCGTTTGTCTTCTATACTCAGTTTTGTGCGAACAGGTCGAGAAAAAGGTCGTTTTTTTTTATAAAGAAATTTATTATTTTCAATATCAANTTAAACGTCGACGACCCCATTCGAGCTTCATTTCGCCGGGTGGCTTACCTATAAGGGCGTTCAAAAGCATAGGGCCATTTAGGCATTCATTTAGACCCATTGCTTGCATAGTTGCCCTATAATTTTGCACAGCAAGAGCCAGCGTAATTAACGCTTCTAAACGCTCGATTCTAACTGCTGGAACCTCTCTAACCTTGCGCTGAAGGGCTTCGTGAATGATGTCTGGTCGCCCAAAAATCATACGGAGTGTTTGAATTGCTAAATTTACTGTGGCCGGCATCATCAATTTGCCTTTCATTCACTTCTGCAGTGGAATTAAATCTTCTTGATCCGAGAACCCGCAGCGTTCCGGGGATTGCAAAAAGTTCGTATAAAAGAGAGGCCAGTCTTCCGGGTCTCCGGAAAAGTGAGGTAAGTCTTTCGTAATGCCGCTATATGCGAAGGAGAAAGAGTTGAATTCCAAGTGGTACTTTCGTTAGTGGGCACAGATGTGTTTTGACCAGAAAGTTGACCTTGGACCCACCCGCTACCCTGCGTAGTATATGTAGGGCGAGGCGCCATATGACTTTGAGAAGGATTTAATACCTCTTTTGCATTGCCATATAGAAGCGACCCGCCAACTTATGGTTGGCTGCATGATAACTTTGAGTTATACAATCTAACAGGATCAAAATTGTGAAAACCTCTGTCGGCGTGAAACATGTTGCTAGAGGGTATGTAAGTAAACGTAGAATTCAACACAGGCTGATGCCCGGCAAAATTATTGGATGACTTTTACCACGCTGTAGAATAGAGGTTATTCATCATCGAAGCTATGTTGCTAACCGAGCTTACAGATGATAAATTGTGTTCTGTGCATGCCATTAACGGGGCAGAGCGAGCAAATGGGACGGTTTCATTACCTAACCGCGAAAATTTACTACGCGTTTTCGGTGACAATATTTCCGAGTCTAATGGTGGTTTGGTCTCGAACCTTCCATGTGGTTTATATAAGTAAGTAGGTGCTTGGATAAGTCCACAAATATTTTGGACTGTTGACAGGCCGGTGAAAAATATAAGACCAGCACTTATTTTGAGCGTCCTTTATTTAATTGTTATGTGAAATCTGCGAATATACAAAGCAATGTATGTACATGCGTGCATACAAGTACATAGATATGTGTATGTGGAGTTACAAACACAAATCCATTAACTCACTTAACTACTTACAGTTGTGTTTGCTCCTGCAAATTAATATTTTCTCGCTGCCAGCCAAAGGGAAAAAAACTTTAAAGAAGTAAATACAATTGGATGCAGCGTATTACACGCAAGCCTTTGTTGGCGAGAAATTGCATTACCAGGGCTAGTAGTAAATTTTTTTAGTCAAAACATTAGCGCGTTAATTACAATGTTAAATTAATTAGGCGCGTTAACACCTACATTTCTGAAACTTTAGTGCTATTTTCCATTTTTGTATTCTACAAATTCTGCTTTCGGATGTAAACAAACAACAGCTGTTATTTCAAATTGAATTCTTGCACATTTCTGCCCCAAAAAAAAGTCTAGTCTGTTTCGGGCACGAAACACTCTTAAGCACATCTGAATTTGCTTAAAAGAGTACAAATGTTACTGAAATTTAAATAATATGTTTTTGTTTTAAAACATTCAATATGCATATGAAATTAAAATTATAACAAATTTTTATCTTTTACTACGAGTTTTTATTTTTTACTACGATTTTTTATATTTTACTATGCTTTTTCTGGTCCTTTGCTACGCAATCGGATCCGTGAGGTACCAACCAGTGTTGCCACTATTGGTCTTTTCCGACCAAATTTGGTCGCTTCTTTTTCATTTGGTAGATTGGTAGCCAAAGTAAAATTTTGGTCGGATAGTTGAATTTAGTTTTTAAATTCTTAATTATAAAAATATATATTTCAAACATCATTTTGCATATATATATATATATATATATATATTAATATAAACATTAACCAGTTGTACATTTTAAATATTTACCAATCCTGTCTTTAAAAATAAGAAACCTAATTGGTTTGGCCGCTGATGGAGCCAATGTTGTGGCTGGAGACTTGGCGGGCCGAAAACATTATTGAGTGCAGAAACCGATTTATTTTATATAAAGTGCACATGCCAATCACTTCACCCTTGCTCAAGCTACGCTTGTAAAAAAATTGCCGAAAAGCATTGAGACACTGTGCCGCAACAAATACATGTAGTTTCTTTTCCTACAGTCCGAAGGGGATACATGAACTAAAGGAATTTCAGGACTGCTGTTCGGTAAAACCCCACAACATCTTGGGCATATCTCAAACACGATGGCTTTCACTAGAAAGCGTTGTGTTAAGAATAGTTGAGCAATGGGATAGTTTGAAACTTTATTTTATTTCCTGCTTTCCCGCGATGAGGAACAACATTAATATTGATTTTAAAAATGAAAATAATCAAAACCAAAATATATATTAAAGTTTTACATAGAGTTTTTGTACCAAACAAATATAAGATTTGATTTCAAGCGTGAAGATATATTCTACAAATAAATATTAACACCAGGTAAGGTAGTTTCCAAAGAAGATTTACCTATTTTGTTAAAGTTTTATTCGAAACATTTGGCTAAGCGAGGACTGCTTAGCCAGTCAGACACCCAAAAGTCTATAAATGGAATTGTATCTGAATCAGCTCATGTACATATTTGCATTACTGTTTGAATTTTAATCACTCATTGTACGTATTTATTCATATGTATCTTAAAGCTACATGCTCATTGTACACACGCATTCATACATCACATTAACATATTTATTATATCCATTTATTTGCATAACGTACTTAGCTTAAAATCTATATTTCAATTATTGGATTATTGTACTTAATATTTGTGAAGTCTAAACCTCCCCTAATGTTTAAATAACTTTAAGTACCCTGCCAGCCACGGCTCACCACTTTCCCCTAAAATTCAAACGATTTACAAACACAATCACAACTTTTTAGTCATCTCACCCACACTTACAAATTTTTTGTTCGAACTGTCAAAAAATGTCCCTTTGTAAGAGCTACATACCCGATAAGAATTCGTACTCTAGCAAGAATTCTATGCGTTAGAGCGAGCAAGTTAGAAACATCAGAGTTTTGATGACAGTATACATACTGTGAAGAAATGTCACTACGAAAATTTTGAAGGTAAGAATACGTATTTAACAATTTTATTTAATTATAATGTAATTTCTTCTTTTAGATTGCAAAACAGCAGCGACTTAGTCACATTCTTAAGGTATGTATTGAGATTTTATAATTGTTTATAAATTTTAATTGATACTTTTGCTTGTTTACAGATTCACTATCAGCACCTTCAACGCTTGCATCTTCATCGCCAGGAGCACCATTAGAACCTTCTGCCCTCAGCTTCTTCATCGCCCGGAGCACCACCAGTACCTTCTACCCTCAGCTCCTTCATCGCCAGGAGCACCATGAGTACCTTCCGCCCTCAGCACCTTCAACGCCAGGAGCCCCTTCAAAGTGTAGGTCCAACTTGTCAAATTTTGCAAAGTTGTAAGAAAACTTAATTTTTCAGAACCACCATAAATGACTTGCAACTGTTAATATATATCAAAAGAAAGGTAAACCTATTACCTTTCTTTTGATTATAACATCGTTAAAATTGCTTTACATTTTCATAAAAACTTTGCAACTTTTGTAAACAGCTATATATAAGCAGTGGAAAAGTGGTAAAATTTTGCAAAGTTGTAACAAAACAGATTTTTTGTGAACTAGTGTAAATGATTTGCAATTGTTAATATATATCAAAAGAAAGGTAAACCCATTACCTTTCTATTGATTATAATATAGTTAAAATCGCTTAACTTTTTTATAGAAATTTTGCAACTTTTGAAACCGTCTATATATAAGTCGAAAAACGCAATCAAATTTTGCAAAGTTGTAATGGAACTGAATTTTTGTGAACCATTATAAATGATTTTCAACTTTTAATATATATCAAAAGAAAGATAAATCGATTACCTTTCTTTTGTTTATAATATTATTAAAATCGCTTAACTTTCTTATAGAAATTTTCCAACTTTTTAAACATCTATGTGCAAATGAGTAATGCTAATAATAAGAAATTAAGCCAGCGCATATGTATGTATGTAAAAATATATTTATTAATGTTAATTACAAGTTTTATTCATAATATTGGTTATTAAGTATGTATATTATGCATTTTGAAAATAAATTTTGCAAAATAAAAATCAAAACATTTTAGGATTTTTTATTTCAAGTTTCTAAGGTTATTTTGAATTCGCTGTGAAGAGAATGCAACCCTGAGCCGGCAGAAGGGGGCAATGCTAGAGCAGCAGCTATATGTCTTCCTTACGAAGGATCTGAATGAAAGCGACAGTGATGCAAGGCTCACACGTACAGGGGGAAAGTGGTGACAATCTGCAAACCGCCTATACAAATGTTACCAGTTTTGTCACCAGTTTTCAAGTGACCGAAACCCGCGGTTTCACCAGATTTTTCACCAGTTTTGGCTGGCAGGGTAGTGATATGCGTAGTTGGTAATATTGATGTCAATAAGGCAGGCACCCTTTGACAGCGCACGAAATGAATGACGTTGTATAGATTTGAATTTTTTCCACACTCGTGTCGTCCAGTAGCAATTCGCGAATTTTCTAAAAACCAACCCTAATTTGTATTCCGCGCAATCGGTATTCTGCCTAGTTATATAAAATCTTGAAAGTTGGTGAATAAATTATAAAGTTAGAGCGAAAATCCGTATTTTATTTTGAAACATACATCTGCCGTGTCGAAAACCCAAACGCGCCGTCCGATAATAATCGCCCCTACGGTTTGTGCATCCACAAAAAAGCACAGCAGTCACCGCCAGTGGCCGTATTGCCGTCCGCCACCCGCTCCCGAAATCGCCGTTTGTCAGCAGCTCCCGCATCATCGTCTGCCGCCAGCTTTTGCATCGCCGCCTGCCACCGTCGACCACATCGCCGCCGTCACTAGTTTCCTGGTTCGCCAGCACCCCCATCTGAGGGTCAGCTCACCCCCGCCGTTGTTTCATCTCGCCCTATTCCCCAAAAAGGCATACAGCCTAAACACTGGTCCTTCGTCGCCTTGAAAGAGCCAGCACCGTTATAGAAAATTTCTTTACATATATATGTTCATTTCTTTGCCTCGATTCCCGTAATTCTGCGACCGTATTGGTTTTTTAACAAGTTCATTTCTTCGAGTAAATAAATCCCGAAACGGTTCGCATATACCACTGTACATACAAGAAGATTTGCATATAGTACATATGTACATATGTACATACATACGCGGTAAATACATACTGTAAGACAGTAAAAATAAAAGACAGTAAAACTAAATTCTCTCCCAATTAAGCGAGCCTCTGTATGATTTAAAACCCGTTTGTGCATAATTCACTCACATCCCTTTTTATAACATATATCTCCTTTTTAATTTGTACAACAAAATATTAAAGTGAAACAGGTCCCTGCAAGACAGCTGAGCATCAAATAAGTGCTCATTTTATCATTATCACTAATTACAAAAGTGCTTATTAAAATACTCACTTTTGTTCAGGCCATGGGATAAAACTGAGCACTTTCCCTTTGTCGGTGTAATATTTTACCCCTTCTTACTAATTGGAAACTTTGATTAATGAAAAATATATCTGCTCTGCTCTAGCAANAACTACCAAACTGCTTATTTTCGTTTTTATAAACACATCAGTGCTAATGAATAAAGTACTCATTGTTGTCATTAGCAAGTCCTCAGTGCTAATAAGCAAGCTACTCATTATTGTCGTTATAAACTCCTCAGCACTAATAATCAAACTACTCGTTTTTGTCGTTATAAACTCCTCATCACTAATAACACTATGCGACAGTCAAAATCGGGATGGGATGAAACCAACGGGAAATGTTATATCGGTCAAAAACAAGTTATACGTGGACCGGCGTTTCGCTGGGTCACGTCTAGGAATCGAGATATATCGATTTGAAGTTAGTAACTATCATATAGGGGAAATTGTCACCTTTGGTGGTCTTTTTTTTGACATAACTCGAGAACCACTAGTCCGATTTTGCTCAAACAAATTTAAAAAAATTAAAAATTACAATTCCTTTAATCTGTTAATATAACGTTTTTCTACATACTCAACAGTTTTGCCGGTAAAAATAAATGTATGAAAAAAAATTATTTTTGCCTAAAAATAAAATTTTTTTTTTAATTCATAAAATTCATTTTTTTCCGTTTTGGACTTTTTATGAATTTAAATATTTTTTTTTCTTCATACATTTATTTTTACCGGCAAAACTGTTGATTATATAGAAAAACGTTATATGAATTGTAATTTTTAATTTTTTTAAATTTGTTTGAGCAAAATATGATAGTTACTAACTTCAAATCGATATATCTCGATTCCTAGACGTGACCCAGCGAAACGCCGGGACACGTATAANACTACCAAACTGCTTATTTTCGTTTTTATAAACACATCAGTGCTAATGAATAAAGTACTCATTGTTGTCATTAGCAAGTCCTCAGTGCTAATAAACAAACTACTCATTGTTGTCGTTATAAACTCCTCAGCACTAATAATCAAACTACTCATTTTTGTCGTTATAAACTCCTCAGTACAGGAAAAAAACAAATAAGTAGAAAATCAATATTTTTACTTTTAAAAATGAATTTGTTTATTTAAAAAACGTTTATTAATACAAAACTCGTATAGTACATATGTACAAACAAATATACTTTGTACATATCTATGGTCCTGTGCAATAATGACACAATTCAAAATTCAAAAAATAAAACCCTTACTACTGTTAAGTGGCTCATATATCTAATCCATGTCTAATATTTAGTACTTACTTTAGCAATCCTTACTGCTTACTTTAGTTAAGGTTGGAAATGGATTAGACGAGGATTACAGACAAGAGCCACTTAACAGTAGTAACAGTTTTTATTTTTGAATTTTGAATTGTGTCATTATTGCACAGGACCATTGATGTGGATGTGTATAACATTGCTGGTGCCGGCGATGAAGGTGATGTTGGTGGTGGCCTTAAAGTAATAGTGGCGATGTTGAAGGTGATTTTGCTGGTAAGGGCGGGGAATGTTTATGGTGCGATTTTGCTGGTTCCGGTGCTGAATGATGATGGTAGCGATACTTCTGTTACGGGTGTTGAAGGTGATGGTACGATGTTGGTGGTGGCATTAAAGGTGATGGAGGAGGTGTTGATTGATGATGAGTGCGATATCAGCTGGTGACGGCGTTAAAGATGATGGTGGCGATGGTAATTTTAATTGTTGCAAATCTGTAATAACGAGAAAATCAATTAAAATGCACAAATTAAGTAATTTACATATGTATGTACATACCTTAAAAATAATGATGCAAAGTCAACGGCAACGGCAACGGGAACATAAAATGAAATTTGAAATGTCTGTAAAATTATAAAAAAATATTTATACTCTAAAATTTTTATCAAATGTGACATTTTTCGTCAAAGCCTACTGTCATAAAAACTGCCATATTTCTTACTCGCTTTAACGCACATAATTCCTATAAAAGTAGGAATTCCGCTCTAGCAAATTAAAAATTTTTCAAAACTCGAATACCAAATTTATAAATGTGTGCGTGTGATAGCTAAAAAGTTGCGAAGGTGTGTGTAAATCTGTATAATTTGAGGGGAAACTGCTCAGCCATGGCTTGCATGGGTGCTTCGTGTATGCAAACATACATACACACATACATTTGTATGTACAACCCAATAAACATTGGGCTTGAGTAACTATTCGAAAATGATTGGAAAACAAATCTTTTTTTCCAGTCTCACCTTCGTTTACTAATGTAGAATAGGTGAGTATTCGATTCGAGAACTAGGCCATTCTCCAGCAAAACGGAACCTTCGTTATCCAATGTATTTTTCCTTCGTTAGGTATTCGAAATCCAGCCCATTATCGAATTGAAATTTTAATGAGAGAAAATGATTTTCTAATATTTCCTTACGAGAATGAGCTGGATTTCACTTTCTCTCTTTTTGCTATGGTTTTAATTTTTTTTCGATCCCATCTCAAATTTATTTCCAATATAGTATGAACGCTGGAAAACTAAGGTTGGTTATGAGTTCGTTTTTAGTTCGATATGCACATTGAATATCGAAGGTAATTTTCGAATGTTCGCCAAAATGTTTATAGGGAATACACAGGGCACAATAGACCTAAGGTCGCAGTGCACAGCCTCTAACATTCTATCTTATAGGGAATACACAGCTCACCTATAAGCACACATTCATATAATTAAATACAGTGTCACAAACTCGTGTTGTGATCTCAAATTATAATCTCACACTGAAATAACGTACAATGGCTTTCTACTTTACAAAAAAAAGAGGGTTCGTCTCTGAAATATTTAGAAGCGTATGCAACAAAATAAAAGCTGAAAATAACAATTACTTGCATATAATCCCTATGCTCCATGTTTAAGCAAATCTTCATGTAAACATACATATATAAACAAACATATTGTAAACTATCTCTACTAACACATAATTACATTATCCCAACAACATATATATACATTTAATACATTATATAATATAAAGTGCTATTAAGATAAAGGCTAATTCGGCGCATAGTTATACGGTACAGTGCAGGTACAGTGAAACGGTCCCCTTATATCCCTCAATAGACCCACAAAAAAAAAATAAAAATAAAAATAAAAATAAAAGACAATAAAATAAAACTATTCTCCAGCGATTTTATCAGTAGCACGTATCAAAGTGCAAACACCCTTTTTTATATATTTTGGCATTCGCAATTACGTAATTGCCTTTCATTGCGTTAGTTGTAGCCCCTAAATTTATCTCTGAGACAGACAATTTAATGGATTACTGTACCCGATTCAGTACAACTCAAATCCAAGACAATACTGAGTCTGCACTAAAAATTAAAGACAAGAACCTTGATAATTTTTGGAATCGAGTCCAGAGCGCATATGATTTAGTAGTAGAGACTGAGGAGCAGGACCTTCCCGAGGACTTCAAAGCCTCCGCTTATAATAAATACAGGTCATGCCTCATAACGTATGAAGATATGAAAGCCCAGATTGGTGATCAACTCCTGCTTCTTAATCAAGCAACCAATACCACGCCTACTCCCAGTATGTCTCAACCCCAGGAAAACTCTAGCTTCGGCTTAAAGGTCCCACCGTGCGATACGGAAACATTTTATGGGGGTTATGAGCAATGGCCGTCTTTTCGTGACATGTTCACGGCGGTATATATTAATCACCCAAAACTCACAAAAGCTCAGAAATCGTACCATCTCCGGTACAAGACTCAAGGCAAAGCCGGCCAAATAGTGAAACAATTCCCACTGAGCGATGATAATTTTGATCTGGCATGGGAAGCCTTACGGTCTCGCTATGAGAATAAAAGAGTATTAGTTGACAACCAAATACGTATTCTCATGAATTTAAAATCTATTCAAGTGGAGAACAGTGAAGATATTCACAAACTCCAATCATCAGTGAATAACTGTCTCCAAATTCTCGCCACCCAACAAGTCTCCACAGAGAGATGGGACCCCATAATAATTTACCTCGTCACCTCAAAGCTTCCTGAGAACACAGTGGCTCTGTGGAAGCAATCTCTCAGTTCCAGGAAAGACCTTCCGAACTGGACCCAAATGAACCAGTTCCTAACCACTCGATATTAGGTGGTCGAAAGCGTTGATCAATGGCTCCCAGCCAAACCAAGACCCAATCCCCAAAATTCCATTTTAGTTAGAAACCCTCAACTGCACAACAGACCCCCCTTCAAACCTTCTCACTTTCAACAGTCGCATAATAAATCATCGACGCAAGTCCAATTGCATGTGACAGAATAGCGTACGATGTATAAATGTTCCATGTGCATAGATTCCTCGCACTCATTGTGGAACTGTCACAGATTCCGTAAATTGTCAGTTCAAGATCGCAGAAAATTCGTAAGAGAAAACACATGTGCTTTAACTGCCTCTCTCAGTCACACTCTCTGAAAGATTGTCCAAGTACTCAAAACTGCCCCAATTGTCGAGAAAGACACAACTCAGTGCTTCAGCACAGCACAGCCCCTCCGCCAAAAAGGGAAGACTCTCGAGTACAAAGGACCACATCGCAGGTAGCCATGACTGATATCCCGAGCCCCAACTTGCAAGCCCCACAAGAAACAGAAGAAAAAGATGATTTACCGTCAAGTTCTAATGGAACCAGAGTATAATCGTACTACTCTGAAAATGAGAGTAAAGTCCTTCTCCCTACAGCGATAGTCTCAGTAGAACAGAGAGGAGAACTATTTAAACTCCGAGCTCTCATCGACCAGGGCTCAGAACGGAGCTTCATTTCTTCTAAGGCCCAAAACAAACTGAGATTACCATGTCAAAGCTCGAACTTTGAAATCTCCGGCATGGGTGGGACGGTAGTTCAGACTTCGAACAAAATCTGTTCTCTGGACTTAGTCTCCTCCAACTTGGCTACAAAAGTCACTGCTCAAGCAATTTTGCTACCCCAACTAACAAAAATACTCCAAGGATTCCAGCCAACTCGCGAACAACGCGAGAAGTGGTCTCATATTAAGCTAGCAAGACCCCAATTGTCATTCCCCATCTCAAATCGACCTAGTGATAGGCAGCGATCTCATCCCGCAAATCATGCTTGAAGGCATGGAGCATATCTCAAAAAAATCTGTTAGCACAAAATACTACAACAACTTCTGGAGTCCCAACTACGAAAGTTCTGGGAGGTAGAAGAAGTGCCGACACCCAACCTCATGAGTCCTGAAGATAAGCTATGTGAGGAGTTATACCAATCCACTACATCGCGCACACCTGAAGGTCGCTACGTAGTCCGGCTTCCTTTCAAGCCAAGCTTCCCGAAGGAAATATCTTTAGGTCAATCTCGCACCACAGCTCTCCAGCAATTTTTCAGTCTGGAGAGAAGTCTTCAAAAAAAACCGACTTTAAGCCCCTGTATGATAATGTCTTAGGGGAATATCTCACCCTAAATCATATGCAAGAAACAGCTTCCTATGAAAAATCCTCAGAAGGAAAATATTATTCCTTCTACCTCCACCACCACGCGGTTGTCAAACCCGAAAAAAGAACCACCAAGGTACGTGTCGTATTTAATGCATCACGAAGATCAGGTTCCGGCCTCTCTCTTAATGATGTTCTCTATACCGGACCAACACTTCAACCCGATCTGATGCTATTAATCCTCAAATGGCGCACGTATCAGTTTGTGTTCAATGGCTATGTAGAAAAAATGTATTGTCAGATACTTTTACATAAAGACCACCAGAATTACCAGAGAATTATATTTAGATCATCTCCAAGCAGCCCCATTCGAGACTACAGGTTAAAGACCGTAACATTCGGTGTAAATTGTGCACCATTTCTCGCAATACGCACTCTTCACCAACTCTCTGATGATGTAAAAATAACACATCTCTTGGCGGTGCCAATACTAAAATCCGAAACATATGTGGACGACATACTTTCTGGAGGTCACGACCTCATCTCAGCAACTAAATCTTTCTCTGAAGTCATTCAAGCTCTAAAATCCGCTAGCTTCCCCTTAAAAAGATCACGGCGAATCACCCTGATTTGCTCAAAGACATAAAAAAGGAGGACTTACTTGATAGCTACTTTCTCGTATTCGAAAAAGGAAGTACCACCAAAACCCTCGGGATTCAATGGAATGCCATTACTGACTCCTTCTCTTACACCATTGAATCCATATCAGCCTCGTCGGCGAGCACAAAGCGACAGATTCTCTCTTCTGTCGCTAAACTTTTCGACCCCGCAGGATGGCTCTCGCCAATAAAGATTCAAGCCAAAGTTCTCTTACAAGAGCTATGGCTCGATGGAACTGACTGGGATGAACAAGTCAAACCCTTCCGCCTCCATAAATGGTTGAATTCGCCAACAATTTGAAGTCTATCTCGGCATTCAAATATCCCGATGGGTCAATTACGTTCCAGGCCAACAAATGGAGCTACATGATTTCTGCGACGCTTCGGAAATAGCGTATTGCGCAGCCATATACGTCGGAGCCACATAAGGTGCACGAGTCTCTTCCCACCTACTGGTGTCAAAAGGCAAGGCTGCGCCCCTCAGAACCATTAGCCTACCTCGGCTCTCCTTCTAGCTAAATTAGCCTCAGCTGTCCAATCTCAACTTGGTTTCTCAGATCGAAAACTGACAATGTGGTCAGATTCAGAAATAGTCCTGGCCTGGCTGGAAAAACCGCCCCACTCCTGGAAAACCTACGTCTCGAACCGCACCGCGCAAATCATTGATCTGGTAGGAAATTCCACTCGGAGGCATGTATGCAGCAGCGGAAATCCCGCGGATATGGGAACAAGAGGATGCAAACCCCTCGAATTAGCCTCCTCTTCTCTGTGGTGGCATGGGCCCAACTGGCTAACCCAACCAGCCGACACCTGGCCAAAATCCGCTACGCGCTCTATTAACCCACCGGAAGTCCGTCGAGTCGACGAATTTCCCACTGCCGAAGATGATACCGACATTTGAGATCGCTTTTCGTCTTTCTTCCGCATGCTTAAAGTTATGGCATATGTCTTCAAATTTTTAGATCGCTTAAAGAACCGAAATCAAGCTGCCCAGGATCCTCCCACATTATCCCTATCGCATAATGATTTCCCTTCCACCAAACGCGGTCTCATTACCTTAACTCAAAACCGTTACTTCCCCCGAGACATCTCATGCTTATCGCAGTCAGTGCCAATCGCTAAGACAAGCCCACTGCTAGTTATCAACCCCTTTTTAGACAAATGTGGGTTACTCCGGGTCAATAGTCGTTTGGCCCACTCCACTCTTAGCTATAATGAGCGTCATCACCTCATTATACCCAAAAAATCTCGATTTGCTGTTCTCTATCTTCGTTTTCTCCACGAGCTCCTCTTAAACGCAGAAATTTGGCTCATGTAGCAAATGATAAGACAGGAATTCTACATTCCCCGACTCAAGCCTCTTATAAAAAAGTGCATTTTTCAATGTAAAGCTCGTACCACCCACAAGCACCAAACGCGCTCTCTAATCATGGCGGCGTTGCCACCAGAGCGTTGCACATACGCTCCGCCTTCCACCACTACCGGTGTAGATTTTGCTGGGCCTTTTCAAGTAAAAGCCTCCATGCTAAGGTCCTCCATCATTGTGAAAG
Organism: Rhagoletis zephyria; assembly: GCF_001687245.7. Lineage (NCBI taxonomy): Eukaryota > Metazoa > Arthropoda > Insecta > Diptera > Tephritidae > Rhagoletis > Rhagoletis zephyria. The sequence goes on from NW_016157202.1 coordinate 68,865, forward strand.
GCTACGTGGCCGTATTTGTGTGTTTCACCACAATGGCGGTTCACCTTGAGCTGTGTTCCGATTTAACAACAAACGCATTTCTCGCCGCGTTTGCCCGGTTTGTTGGGCGTCGAGGCTATCCATCAAGAATGATGAGCGATAATGGCACTACTTTCATTGGAGCCAAAAGAGCAACAGAGAAGGAATTCTGTAGTTTCCTGCAAGAAGTATCCCAAGACATGGTCAAGCACTACTCTCCCCAAGGCATTGAATGGAGATTTATCCCCCCCCTGGGAATCCGCCGTCAAAAGCTTCAAGCTACATCTCAAACGGACGGATGGAGCACACAAGTTCACATTTGAAGAATTCACCACTCTTTTAGTTAGGATCGAAGCGGTATTAAATTCCCGTCCCATCTCCGCTCTCTCCCAAGATCCAACAGAATTCACGGCCCTCACCTCTGGCCATTTCCTAAGGGGAACTGCCCTCTTGTCGCTTCCGGAAGTAGATCATAGCAAATTTGTCTCTCCTCAATAGGTGGAAAAGAGTTAAAGTTATGCACCATCAATTCAGCCGCCGTTGGAAGGAAGATTATCTCAAAGACCTTCAGAAACGTTATAGGTGGAAAGACACTAAAGCTTCACCGAAACTTGGAGAATGCGTCCTAATTATAGATGATACGTTGCCACCCACTGAGTGGAGTCTTGGACGCATCGAAGCGACACATCCCGGTCCAGATGGACATATTCGCGTAGTTTCCGTACGCACCAAAACCGGCATCCTCACTCGGTCGATTGTAAAGCTACGCCCTTTGCCATACGCAAATGTCCCTCTATCTCCCATAGCAGATAACTAAATAACCTTTCAACGACAGCCTTATACCCGCACTGCTTCCCTACATTTGTTTACCACAATGACTTGACAGGCAATACACTTATATGCTTATCCCTCTGCCTTCTTAACCAGTGTCTAACACCCCATTATTAATAGCCCAAGAGCCCGCGACTGCCAGACCTTCGTTATTTTATAAAGGCTGAAAGCTGCTCTATATATGCCCCCAACACAGGTAATAACAAACCCAGACTATGAAATTTGGGTAGTGGTGGCTTTGGCAGGTACCAGGTAGTAAAGGTGTATAAAATACCACCTCAAATTCGTGATAGTATAAAGGTCAGATTTTATATATTTTACTCGTAATAACATTAGAAACCACGTCGTTCATTGCCAGACACTTAGCATGGTTCCTAACCCCTGCCAGGCACCCTTAAACCATGAAAAATTTAAGTTACACTTTCGTCATAGTATAAAAGCTGATTTTTATATATGTCACTTGGGGAACTATCAAAAGATGTTTCTTCACTTGCCAGACCGTTTCGATAGTTCCTTCATCTTGCCAGACGCTTTAAAGGCGTAGGTGCGAGCACGAAAAAACTGATAAAAATTATACTTTGTTAGTTACTTATCGGAGACGGCGGTGCTTACAAGTTCCATTTCCNTACGTTGCCACCCACTGAGTGGAGTCTTGGACGCATCGAAGCGACACATCCCGGTCCAGATGGACATATTCGCGTAGTTTCCGTACGCACCAAAACCGGCATCCTCACTCGGTCGATTGTAAAGCTACGCCCTTTGCCATACGCAAATGTCCCTCTATCTCCCATAGCAGATAACTAAATAACCTTTCAACGACAGCCTTATACCCGCACTGCTTCCCTACATTTGTTTACCACAATGACTTGACAGGCAATACACTTATATGCTTATCCCTCTGCCTTCTTAACCAGTGTCTAACACCCCATTATTAATAGCCCAAGAGCCCGCGACTGCCAGACCTTCGTTATTTTATAAAGGCTGAAAGCTGCTCTATATACGCCCCCAACACAGGTAATAACAAACCCAGACTATGAAATTTGGGTAGTGGTGGCTTTGGCAGGTACCAGGTAGTAAAGGTGTATAAAATACCACCTCAAATTCGTGATAGTATAAAGGTCAGATTTTATATATTTTACTCGTAATAACATTAGAAACCACGTCGTTCATTGCCAGACACTTAGCATGGTTCCTAACCCCTGCCAGGCACCCTTAAACCATGAAAAATTTAAGTTACACTTTCGTCATAGTATAAAAGCTGATTTTTATATATGTCACTTGGGGAACTATCAAAAGATGTTTCTTCACTTGCCAGACCGTTTCGATAGTTCCTTCATCTTGCCAGACGCTTTAAAGGCGTAGGTGCGAGCACGAAAAAACTGATAAAAATTATACTTTGTTAGTTACTTATCGGAGACGGCGGTGCTTACAAGTTCCATTTCCAATTCCAATTTCTTACAAAAGCCAATGGCTATTCACTATGCCACAAAGCCAATTTATTTAAACAAATAAGTTTTGAATGGTCAAATGAAAGTATGCAATAATTTTTTGTATGAAGTAGGAGCAGGAAATAATGTTACTCAAACGCCATATCGTACAAGGCCGTAATCGTAAATACTCGTATATGGCGTATGAGTAAGATTTTCTATGTTAAAGGTTTTTTTTTTCATTCGCAATGCAAAATCCGTAATGTATGGCCCAAAATTAAGTATACGTGACTCTGCGCTTTTTTCTGACATTTTTGCGCTCCTATAGTGTAATAGGCAATCCAACTAACAAATTATTTTATTGTAGCGAAATAAAAAGAAAACAAAACTAAGTCAAGTAAGATTTCAAATATGTGTGTATGTATTTTTGTATTAGGTATCAACGGCATAGCTGGAGGTAGATTGTCTGGAAGTACACTGGTCGATTTCTCTTTTTTTACTTTTTTTCCAGAATTGAAACGTTCACAAGTGGAAAATTTTGTCATAAGTCCTGTGAATGCTTTATAGCATTCCCAGTGATAACCACTGTCTGTATATTCATCAGGCAAAATAACATCTTTATATTTAAGGTAATGTTTTTTTCTGGTTTCAAAACAGTTTGACATTTTTTTAACGTCTCCTCAGAAAACAATATTATTTTCTTATCACTTTTTTACAAACGGCACAATTAAAACGTCTTCCATGGTAATATACTGTTACAAGAACAGAACCAACCGTGATACAAAAAAGCAGCTAGTTTTTTTTTTAATTTTTGACGTTTAATACATTTTTTTTTAAGTTTCATAAATTGTGAGCTTTATCATCAGGACTTACTGCGCTGGTAATATTAAAACAGTACATTGCAGTTTTTTTGTCATATATGTGCATAATAATATTCTAATTCAAAATAAATTATCGTACTTACGTGATTCACACCAAAATAAAACGCATACACATAATTTTTTTCATAAAAATTAAAATATCTTGTGTCTCGACGTTTTTTGGGTCATTTGAAAACTTGAAATTTTCCCTACAATGTTATAAAAATAATTTTCCCTCCTATAGTAAACAATAAGTTTTTAATACAGTGTCGAAATTATAATTAAATTCAATTTAAAAACAGTTCGTAAGGCTCCAACACATTATTAATTAACTTACTAGATTTTATTTTATTGACATGGACATTTTATTCTAATGCCTTTTTTTCTCAGATATACTCTTTTTATAGAATATACTCTTTTTATAGAATTTTATTTCTTATAAAATTTTGCAAAAAATAGGCTTTGTGGCACAGCGAATAGCCATTGGCTTTTGTAAGAAATTGGAATCGCCGTCTCCGATAATTAACTAACAAGGTATAATTTTTATCAGTTTTTCATACTGGCACCTACGCCTTTAAAGCGTCTGGCAAGATGAAGGAACTATCGAAACGGTCTGGCAAGTGAGGAAACATATTTTGATAGTTCCCCAAGTGACATATTTGAAAATCAGCTTTTATACTATGACGAAAGTATAACTTAAATTTTTCATGGTTTAAAGGTGTCTGGCAGGGGGTATGAACCATGCTAAGGGTCTGGCAATGAACGGCGTGGTTTCTAATGTTATTACGAGTAAAATATATAAAAACTGACCTTTATACTATCACGAATTTGAGGTGGTATTTTATACACCTTTGCTACTTGGTACCTGCCAAAGCCACCACTATCCAAATTTCACAGTCTGGGTTTGTTATTACCTGTGTTGGGGGCATACATAGAGAAGCTTTCAGCCTTTATAAAATAACGAAGGTCTGGCCGTCGCTGGCTCTTGCTCTATAAGCTATTCGCAAATCCCTATATGCAGATGGAGATTGACAAGCCTCAGCCGGCACCATGCACTCTTACTTCATCGCAGGGGAAGATCGACACAGCCAGGGAAGATGCCAGCGCCACGCCCCTCCACTTCGTCACAGAGGAAGGTTGACACGCCTCAACCAGTGCCGCGTCGAAGGTAGCTACGTCGATGGATGGAGTGCCAAGCCCGGCACCTACGCCGCCTATCACTGGCGAAACATCAGCAGCAGACTTCCAGAGATGTCGTCTTTGTGCGCGGTATCATGCGCTCAGAGTAGCCCAGTATTCCGGGCCATGCAACCACAGCAGAGGCTCCTCATCGCGCGAGCCCACAAGTTCTGCACTAACTGTCTCCCACTTTCCCATGCTACGACCGCATGTACATCCAGCGGAAATTGTAGAACATGTGGCCAATATCATCACACACTCTTGCATCGCAATAAAGCCAGCGCCTCAGGTCGCCGGTTAAAGCCGCCTGCACGCTACCTCCCGAAACCTGCCCGGAACCTTAGCTCCCCATTCACTGGGCGTCGCTAGCACAAATCCGCGCCGCAGAACAAGCACCCAATCAAACGCACTACACAAGGAACTCGAAAAATAGGGCCGAAAGGAAGAGTCACCAAACTGCTGGTGCATGAAGCGATGCGAACACTGAAGGAGCTGAAAGATGCTTAGCGCGCCTAGGGGGGAAGGATGGCTAAGCGAGGACTGCTTAGCCAGTCAGACACCCAAAAGTCTATAAATGGAAATGTATCTGAATTCCGGCTTATGTACATATTTGCATTACTGTTTGAATTTTAATCACTCATTGTACGTATTTATTCATATGTATCTTAAAGCTACATGCTCATTGTACACACGCATTCATACATCACATTAACATATTTATTATATCCATTTATTTGCATAACGTACTTAGCTTAAAATCTATATTTGAATTATTGGATTATTGTACTTAATATTTGTGAAGTCTAAACCTCCCCTAATGTTTAAATAACTTTAAGTAGTGATATGCGTAGTTGGTAATACTGATGTCAATAAGGCAGGCACCAATTGACAGCGCATGAAATGAATGACGTTGTATATATCAGAACTTTTTCCACACTCGTGTCGCCCAGCAGCAATTCGCGAATTTTCTTAAAACCAACCCTAATTTGTATCCCGCGCAATCGGTATTCCACCTAGCTATATAAAATCTTGAAAGTTGGTGAATAAATTATAAAGTTAGAGCGAAAATCCGTGTTTTAATTTGAAACATGCATCTGCCGTGTTGAAAACCCAAACGCGCCGTCCGATAATAATCGCCCCTACGGTTTGTGCATCCACAAAAAAGCACAGCAGTCACCGCCAGTGGCAGTATTTCCGTCCGCCACCCGCTCCCCAAATCGCTGTTCGTCAGCAGCTCCCGCATCATCGTCTGCCGCCAGCTTTTGCATCGCCGCCTGCCACCGTCGACCACATCGCCGCCGCCACTAGTTTCCTGGTTCGCCAGCACCCCCATCTGAGGGTCAGCTCACCCCCCGCCGTTGTTTCATCTCGCCCTATTCCCCAAAAAGGCCTACAGCCTAAACAACATTTAATCTTAAATAAATGAATTGTATGCTTTCAGAATGTTTTTTGTAATTGAAATTTATTTGGTAGGTTGTAAACCATTTTGGTCGGAATGAAAATTGGTAGGGGGGG
>NW_016157202.1:74737-77409 GCF_001687245.7 Rhagoletis zephyria
GGGGGGGGGGGGGGGGGGGAAAATGTTAATGGCAACGCTGGTACCAACCCTGCTCGAGGTCAATCGGTAGTCTGCTACATAAGTCGCAAAATGGCTCTTCGCCCACGCGGTCGCTGTTATGCGAGATTCTTCTACTTTCAAAACAAACAGTGCAACTAATTTTTTACGGCAACCGTATTTTTCTTTGTTAAATAAGCTATTCAATTAACTGTTAAACTGCATAAATAAAAATACCTTTTCTATAAAAACTGTGTTTCTCTTACATGTATCATTGGCAGAACTATACAAATATTTCTATGAGAGTAACCATGATAAAAACATAGCAAGGTAGAACCGTTCTCTCAATTTGTCGGCCATGATTTTTGTTTGAAGTTTGCTGACATTTTAAAATCATATAAAAGTGAAAATAAAAAATTGAAATTGTTCGAAATTGTTGTTGCTTGAGATTGAAAATGAAATTGTGTGTGTGAGTTTGTGACTAAATTTTAAAATTAAATTGTTTGGAAACGTCAAGAATTTTAAAAGTGACTCTCAGCGGTTCTACCTTACTATATTTTTATCATGAGAGTAACTGGATTTCATTTCGTTCTGCTCCACTCACGTTTGAGAAAACGTTGACAATTCAAGATTGAAAATGAAATTGTGTGTGTGAGTTTGTGACTAAATTTTAAAATTAAATTGTTTGGAAACGTCAAGAATTTTAAAAGTGACTCTCAGCGGTTCTACCTTACTATATTTTTATCATGAGAGTAACTGGATTTCATTTCGTTCTGCTCCACTCACGTTTGAGAAAACGTTGACAATTCAAGATTGAAAATGAAATTGTGTGTGTGAGTTTGTGACTAAATTTTAAAATTAAATTGTTTGGAAACGTCAAGAATTTTAAAAGTGACTCTCAGCGGTTCTACCTTACTATATTTTTATCATGAGAGTAACTGGATTTCATTTCGTTCTGCTCCACTCACGTTTGAGAAAACGTTGACAATTCAAGATTGAAAATGAAATTGTGTGTGTGAGTTTGTGACTAAATTTTAAAATTAAATTGTTTGGAAACGTCAAGAATTTTAAAAGTGACTCTCAGCGGTTCTACCTTACTATATTTTTATCATGAGAGTAACTGGATTTCATTTCGTTCTGCTCCACTCACGTTTGAGAAAACGTTGACAATTCAACATTTTCAATTTGAGAATAAAGGAAAATTTCATATTAAATATGTGCCTTTTAGTTTGAGAAAGCTATCAACGGTTAGTTGAGAAGCATTTGAGAATCAACTTTTGAGAAAAGGACCGATTCTCAAATGCATCTCAAATTGAGATTTAACAAAAATGTTTATTGGGTTTAATATATTGCACATGCACACGTTAGCGTACTATACAGGGATGCCCACTCATTTTATCTTTTCCGTTGGCCACCGCGAAATTCCCCGATTTTCGGTGAAATTCCACGCACTGGCATAATTCCCTTAAAAACTCAAATTTTTAATTAAATTGTACATATGTAGAATATTTAAATGTTAAATTTTTTCACTAGGTTAGGTTAGGGTGGCTGCCCCCCGCAGAGCGCGGAGAACACGTGGGCTGGAAAAGTCCGTTGAGATACCACTGGCCGAAGCCATTTGCTTCTTTCCCTCCCTTAGTAGTTGAGCCACCGAGAGCGTTTTATATAGAACAAAAAGTCGAGGACGTTCGCCGAGTTCAAAATTTTTAACTTTTTACTTTGAACATTTGAAATAGCTAAAAATTACAGTTAATTTTTGATAATTTTTTTTTTGTTTTGCTGGGGAATTTTAAGTCAATTGCTTAAATTTATATACAATGTTTAAGTGTTAATTTTTTTTTAATAATTTCTCATAAAAATATATCTTATCTCACTAATATTATAAATGTGAAAGTTTGTCATCACGCGGAAACTACTGAATGGATTTGCATGAAATTTTGTACGCAGATAGCTCAGGTTGGTTAAAAGGCTACTTTTTTTAAGATTTACCACCTGTTGAAAAAGTTTAATTTATTTAATATACGGCAATGACTGAACAGATTTGCATTAAAACTTGCACACGGATAGCTTATGGCCTAGATTGGAAAATAGGCTACTTTTCTTAAGAGTTGCCACCTGTTAAAAAAGTTTAATTAATTTAATACACGGAAACGACTGAGCGGCTTTGCATGAAACTCAGCGCACGGATAGCTTATGACCTAGGTTGGAGTATAGGCTACCTTTTTTGATTTTCCATCTGTTAGAAATGTTTAATTAAAATAATACGCGGAAATGAGTGAACGGATTTGCATGGAAGTTTTCAGACAGATAGCTTATGAGCCAGGTAGGAAAATGGGATACTTTTTTTTTTTAAGGACCTAGGTTGGAAAATAGGCTACTATTTTAGGAGTTGCCACTTATTAGAAAAGTTTAATTAAATTAATACGCGGAAATGACTGAACTGATTTGCATGAAAATTTGCGCACAGAGAGTGGTCCCACATAGCGCGCGTTGCGCCCGATCGCAGCGTGGCCCTGTAGGCGGCATCTTTTTTCTCAGCAGCTTCCTGACACTCCTCATCGTACCAGTTGTTCTTTCGGGCTCGCTGAAATCCGACTACTTCTTCGGCGGCGGTACTTAATGAGCGGGAAATGTGGTTCCACTGCTCGCATATGTCGGTTTGTTGAAGAGTGCTC
>NW_016157202.1:81663-82546 GCF_001687245.7 Rhagoletis zephyria
TGCAAAGCCTTCCGATCATGTGGCAACGGGAAGTTTTTGATCGCCTTCGTCTTTGTTTCAGAGGGTTTTATCGAACCGTCCTCTATCACGTAGCCTAAGAAGTCAATTTTGCTCATGAGGAACTGGCACTTGTCCCACTTCATGTGCAAGCCGTATTCCGCTGCCCTCCGCAAAACTCGTTCCAATTTGCGCACGCCTTCGGTGTAATCCTTGGAGGGAATAACCAAATCGTCCATGTAGGCCACGACGGTGTCATCTTGGATAAGGTCTCTGAACACAGCTGAGATGAATCTTGAGAAAACCGCCGGCGAGTTTGATATGCCGAAAGGCACATACAGGAACTCATACTGACCGTTGTACGTCACGAATGCGGTATATTTCCTGGAAGTCAGCTCCACTGGAACATGGAAAAACCCGTTGGTAAGGTCTAGTGTGGTAAACACACCAGCACCCTGCAGCTTCTCGATCACGTCGTCAATGTTCGGCATCGGAAAATTGTCGCGAACTATTTTTGCATTCAGGCGCCGATAATCGCAGCACAACCGCTTTCTTCCGTCTTTCTTCGAAACTAGCACCACTGGTGACGCATAGTCCGAAGTGCTGGGTTGGATGATACCATCCTTCAACCACTGGTTTACTTGCTCGTCCACTACCTTCCTGTCAGCGTAAGACATCCGCCTGGGGTTCTCGTATACCGGGGTGTCATCCGAAAGCATGAAGATCTCAACTGGCGACTTTGAATTGCTTAATGGCTTGTATTTCGCTTTCATGCTTCTCACCGCAACTGCTCGTTCTCTGTTGAGGTGCGAAAGGTCGAATTCGTCTGCCGGCGACTTTCCCGTACCGGCGACCAGACACATATCTCCAAATTCATTATTTAGTT
>NW_016157202.1:82646-83287 GCF_001687245.7 Rhagoletis zephyria
GCAACTATAACTGCATACCCAGCGCAACGACTATACCCCATTGCACTCCAGCACTCAGCTGTCTACATGTATAAATAGGGTAAATAGGAAATTGTATTGCTTTTATTAATGCATATTGTTATATTGCTAACTATTTTACAGATAAAAATTATGGAGGAATAGGAGAACGCAAAAGCTGTCAAAGCGTTTATTGTAGCATACCTTCTGCGTTTCACGCTTTGTTGTCAAAGTTTGAACTGTCAAGCAAAGCGAGGAAAGTTGTATGTGAATGGCCCTTAAGGATCCCTTGTTCAAAGGCTGGTTGTGTAAACAGTTGAGGTTACGAGGCTTGCTGTAATGATGCAATTGCACATGATGCTTTCCATTTCCAGACAACCGGTCAGGTACGAGCATGACTTTTAATTTCGACCAAACTCAAATACATTGTTTGTTGGTCCAAAAATGAGACACGTATTTTTTCTTTTGGCTCGGAAAAATCTTTCGGCCGAGTTAAACGCGATTTTGTTTTTCAGGCAAAAATCGATTTTTCGAATTGACAGTGAGAATGTTTTTTTAAAATGCCCATAACTTTGTCAAAATTTAATAGATTCCAACAATGTTTTTCCTCAAATGTCAGTAATTCTTGTCACTTCAAGATAGAA
>NW_016157202.1:89705-111036 GCF_001687245.7 Rhagoletis zephyria
ATCGACAAATTTTGTTCAGCGATGAGGCTCATTTCTGGTTGAATGGCTTCGTAAATAAGCAAAATTGCCGCATTTGGAGTGAAGAGCAACCAGAAGCCGTTCAAGAACTGCCCATGCATCCCGAAAAATGCACTGTTTGGTGTGGTTTGTACGCTGGTGGAATCATTGGACCGTATTTTTTCAAAGATGCTGTTGGACGCAACGTTACGGTGAATGGCGATCGCTATCGTTCGATGCTAACAAACTTTTTGTTGCCAAAAATGGAAGAACTGAACTTGGTTGACATGTGGTTTCAACAAGATGGCGCTACATGCCACACAGCTCGCGATTCTATGGCCATTTTGAGGGAAAACTTCGGAGAACAATTCATCTCAAGAAATGGACCGGTAAGTTGGCCACCAAGATCATGCGATTTGACGCCTTTAGACTATTTTTTGTGGGGCTACGTCAAGTCTAAAGTCTACAGAAATAAGCCAGCAACTATTCCAGCTTTGGAAGACAACATTTCCGAAGAAATTCGGGCTATTCCGGCCGAAATGCTCGAAAAAGTTGCCCAAAATTGGACTTTCCGAATGGACCACCTAAGACGCAGCCGCGGTCAACATTTAAATGAAATTATCTTCAAAAAGTAAATGTCATGGACCAATCTAACGTTTCAAATAAAGAACCGATGAGATTTTGCAAATTTTATGCGTTTTTTTTAAAAAAAAAGGTATCAAGCTCTTAAAAAATCACCCGTTACAATAGATTTAAATTTTTTATCCAAATTTTCATTTCACTTATTATGTTTCATCAAATCATCTTCTAGCTGTTTAAGAACTGTTTACATTTGAGTTTGAAACATAACCGTACTTTTGGGCTCCTGCTAGTAAAATTTTTACTTGCAAGAATTTGCAGCTCTCTCGGGTTTTTACGCTCTCGAATTCGCTCCCTCTTGCAAATATTTTGGGTAATTGAATTCATTTTCAGTAAAAACTTGCAACTGCTAGTAAAAATTCGTAACAATTTTTTGATATTGAATGGACCTATTGCTATGCTCCTTCTTAGCAGAACGTAATTTAGGATTTTCGACAACTAAATTTCTACAAGAAAAAAATTTATAAAAAATAACGCGATTATTTAGCCCCTTTAAACTTACACATTATTGCCCTGAAATTTAATGGGCTAAAAAATCTGAATAAAAAGTTGAAAATCTACCTGAAAATTTGCAGATAGTTTACAATTTTTGCACAATTTTTGTGGATTTATATTTCGTTTGTTAATGAGCTTGGCTTTTATGGAAAAATAATAAACAATAGATAAATGAAAGAGAAACAGCCAAAATCGATCAAAATATTGATGACTTAATCAGCTGATCACAAGTGTATGTATAAAACGATTTTTATATTAACGATCTCAAACCAGTTTACAATGAATTTTAAATGTGCTCTGTCGAAGTGATACTTTAATATACCTTACGTACATATCGAGCCCTAACCGCCAAAATAACGTAACCGACATTTTTTCAAAATTTTCTTTTGATGCAGAAATGTATCTAGATGCTCTAGGCGTATTTCTGCATCAAAAAGGAAATTTTGAAAAAAATGTCGCTTACGTTATTTGGCGGTTAGGGCTCGATATGTACCTTTGTATACAGCAAAAGTTTAAATAAGAACACTTTTTTGTACATTGATTTGAAAGAGACGTTTTTGGGTACGAAATGACGTTTTTTCAGACCAAGAGGGGCGTTTTCTCATGCTGAAGACCTGGCAACACTGGAGGTGCTCCAAATTTAAAACTCTTCCAGCTGGAGAACGTCGAAAACTCATAAGAAAGCACAGTATATGTGTCAACTGTCTTGCCTATACACACAGCTTGACACAATGTCGATCTCGACATGCGTTCACTGTCAAAAAAAGCATAACTCGTGCACCCAAAGGAAGGCCATCCCCAGAAGGCAACAAAATCGATCATAGTCCGAGACTTAAGAACACTTCCCTCAGTTTCCCGTAATCAACGATTACCTACCAACCAACTACCTAAGCATACTGGGTTGGTGCCCAAATTCAAAGCAGCATGCCATCACAAAGGAACATAACACTTCCAACTCATCAGAGAAATCAACAAGACTCAAAAGTCTATAAGCACTCACTTTTACGATTTTCAAATTGCATTCATAAAACCTCGTTCCCAAAAGTTCGGTATCCAAACGCCTTTACACGCCTACCGACCAATTTCTTAATATCCCAAAGAAATATCCGAATTAAAGATAAGCCCCTCCTCCTCAATCTTCCTTCGCCTTCTACCATAATAGGAGGAGGAGATCCCAAGGCCAGACCCAGTAAGCATTGAAGCAAGTCCTTCCAAGGAAGTCCACTTAGATGCTATACGACGCATGGGCCATGCAGTAGATGAGAGGGCAACCCATCCGAATGCAAAGCCTCATCCCGATACAGTGCGTCCCCGTAATCTCAACAACAGAAATATCAGCCGAGGCTCTTCAAACAAAAAAAGTTAGTGCGCCTGGGCCACACTGGAGAAGTGAAACTTACGTTAAATACATATCTATTTTGTCTCATAACCAATATAGATATGTGCATACATACATACATACATACATACATACATACATACATACACACATACATCTGCTTTTGCTTAACCCTAGAACACACACCCGGGTACAAATGTATCCACTTTCAACTTTGAAGTGTTGTAACTTTTGAACCGCTATACCTCTATACCGCTACTTCGGATCTAGGAAGATTATTTAGTTTTGAGTTCAAATTCAAAATTTGAACCAGATCGGACCATTGGTTCAGGAGCTACAGCCTTCCAAACACATTATATACGTAAACACACACCCGGGATACGTTTGTACCCCAATAGTAAAAATCCTCATAATAATAAAAAAAAAACATTTTTTATATTATTTTTTTATTTGAAAAATTAAAAATATTCATTTCACACATTATATTATTGACTTTTATTATAAAAATTATAAAAATGCATCTTATATCTAAGGAAAATCATGGCAAATAGAGCAATTTGTTGATGTGACCGAATGTTCAAGACACATTGGCTTCTTACATTTGTCGCACAGCTTTCTGGTTTTTCTACGGCGTTTTTCCTCTTGTGCGTAACATAAATAGCAAGATCCGGACACAGGTTTTGGCGTGCGCGCTGCGGCAGATGTTGATGCTGCTGTTGACACCATTGATTCCACCGGTCGGTTGAAATATGCTTCAATAGCAATTTTAGTCGAAAAATTTCGCGTCACTTGACGATTTATGGCTCTGGCTTCAATAATGGGCATACACAATGCTTCAGCCAAGCTGCGCAGGATCTGCTTACGCTTGTTGTTTGTTCTCCAAGGCAACATAGGGTTATTCAAATCGTAGACAATGTAGGCTGCAAGAGCTGTAATGTCCAACATGTTGAAGAACATCGCTAGTGGCCATCGTTTTGTTTGTCTTTGTGTTGGATATTCCGCAAACATTTGGTCCATTCGATCAACACCACCTTTGGTACGATTATAATATTCAATTATTTCAGGTTTCCCACTGTCAGCTATTTCAGCATCATTATGCATGGTCGAAAGCAAAATTACTGCTTTATTTTTTTTGGGAACATAAGAGCACATTGTCACATTATTTTTGAAGCCAAATGTCGTTGAACCAATTGTCCTGTTTTTGTTCTGCTTCATTTCTTGAGGAATATATGATTTGTTTTTGCGCAAAGTTCCAACGATCGTGAGTTTCCAGGTGAGAAGCAGTTCTGCAACTGGCAAGGTCGTAAACAAATTGTCCATTGTAATGTTTCGGCCACTTCCTTGGTATTTGGCAGACAAATCCTTCACCACTCGTTCGCCTTGGTTCGTTTCCCTACCAGTTTCTGCTTGGCCAGTATATATTTGTCCATGCAGTGGATATGCATTTGTGGCATCGCAAATCCACCAAACCTTGATACCATATTTAGCAGGTTTTGACGGTATGTACTGCGTAAACCGTGTGCGTCCACGGTAAGGAAATAATTGTTCATCAATCGTCAAGCATGAGCTGGGCTTGTAATGTGCAGCAAGATTATTGTTCATCATCGTCCACAACTCACTGATCGGTGCTGCTTTATCAGTTAGTAAGCGTGTTGCACGAGTGTTTTTATCGTCAAATCTTAGGAACCGCAATATCGAACAGAAACGGTTGACTCCCATTGTGGCGCGATATAAAGGATAGTTTTTGACGCTCCATAAATCTCGAACATGTTCTCCATTGCTATGGTTCGCACCAGTCATAATAAGTATGCCAAAAAATGCATACAGCTCTGTTATTGACACAGGCGTCCATGACTTAGGAGTTGTGTTTGGATGCGCATTGTTGTAAGCATTATAAGTTTCTTTTGCTAACTTATTTGTGTGGCGCATAATTATATCAGCCATTTCAACGTTCATGAAACATTTGAATGTTTGCTCTATTGACAACATTTCAGTGCATCTAGCTGGTCCAGAACGTTCTCTTATAATATTTTGTCTGAGTACCTGACGACTTACATTTGGTTCTTTCATCCACTCAGTACCATCACGTGCAACAAATTTTTCGGCACTAGCAGGTAATTCATTATTTTCTTCTACTTCTTCTTCTTCATCGTCTTCTTCATCATCCTCATAGTCCGCATAATCAGGTAATACTTCTGCGGCACTTTGCGAAACTTCAGCATCGTCATCAGCAATTTCAATGTCATTGATTTGAATTTCTTCTTCATCTTCTGAGTCAAAGTCATAGGGAGCGTCATCGTCACAAATTTCATCAAATAAAGATTGTATATATGATTCTCGCTGTTCCTCAGTTAGCCTGCATAATAAAAAAAATTAGTATATGTTTACATTGTTGCTTATTTTACATTTTTTACCTTCTATATGCTGCACTTGATAAATATTCGTTTCTTCTTGAAGTCATTTCGTATCCAGTTATTTATAGTTTCAGTTATATTTATTTTCACTTATATTTTCACTTCTTACACTTTTGAGCACCAAAACAATAATGAAAATATCAACAGGCAGCATTTATAACAACACCTCGTGTGAAAACAACCCTTGCAGCTGCATATAAAATACAAAAACCAGTTATACCAGTGTATTTGCTACCTACGTACCCATACCTTGCGCGACCTTTTTGCACATATCTTTTGAACCAGGTAGAATATTTCAATGAAATAAAAACCAAAATGTGTATTCGTTGTTACTCTACAAGTATATTATTATAAATTATATTATTTTGTTTTGCATTTATCAGGACAACAACAAAAACAAAAATCCACTGTTGCATGTCCTGACTTTATTTGCCCATATCGCTGGAACCAGTAGGAATATTCGAATGAAACAAAAGACAAAATACTTGTTATATATTAAAACATACATCTCAAAAAAAAAAATCACAGAAATCGGTTGAATAAGCATTAAAAAAAAAACGCAAAATAAGGTCCCGGGTACAAACGTATCCCGGGTGTGTGTTTACGTGGTATTTTCTGGGTGTGTGTTCTAGGGTTAAGGTTATATTTTATCTTTTTTCTACATACATATGTAGATCCCTACATCTACCATTTATTCACATTTATGTTATTCTGTTTTCCTTTATCTTCATACTCTATAGATAACAAAATCGATAGTAACATCCAATAAAATATCGATAACCAAACCGATGAAAATATCTATAACAAAATCGATGAAAACATTTATAAAACTTTCGATAGAAAAATCGATAATAATATTGGTAGCAAAATCTACCAACAGCTACTCGATAAAAATATCCATAACAAAATCGATAAAAATATCGATAACAAAATCGATCAAAATACCGATAACAAAATCGATAAACACTATCGCTGACAAAATAGTTAAGAATATCGATTACAAAATCGATAAAAATATCGATAATAAAATCGATAAAAGTATCGATTATTATATCCATAAGTTCCGAAAATATCGATAGCAAAATTGATAACAATATCAATAAAAATTTCGATAAAATAATTAATAAAAATATCGATAACAAAACCGATAAAAATATCGATTGTTTTATCGATATGTTCCTAAAATGTCGAAAATCTCTAAACCCCCAAAATAGTTCCCAGTTTGAGTCTCGGCGTCTCTCTCTACATCCTTTCCTCTTTAATTACCTTTATTTTAATCTATCTTCCTCTATCTTCATCTTTACTTTTATCGGTATCCTCATCCTCCTATTTGTCTTTACTTTTATGTTTATCGTTTTCTTCATCTACACATACCCCTTCACCTTTGCCCTTAAAGTATTTAATTTATCTTGGTCTTCATTTTTGCCTTTATATTTACGCATCTTTGTTTTTGTTTTTATTTTTACCTTTGCCTTTATCATTTTTTATCTATGTACGTAGTCACCTTTACTCTCATTCTTTTATTGGTATTGTTCTAGGTGTTATTCTTTAACCTTTTATTAGCAAATTTTTGTTAAATTAATACCATATGCATACACACAAGAAGCACTTGTTTCAGCCAAACCATTTCCGTTACACCATTTTCATTGCACCATTTCCGTTGCATCATTTCCGTTGCACTATTTCCGTGTGCAATTTCCTTTGAATTTGCCAATTTACTCCCAACCAACCAACCGCCGCTAAAGAAGTTTCACTTCAAAAACCGCAAAATGTGTTTGCGCGCACACGAATGCTTTCTTGAACTGCTGCATAGAGAACTATAGAGAAAAAAGAACGCCAGCAGACAGAAGGAATAATACAGTCCAGAGGAAGGCGCACTGGAGACAATTCGCTTCAAAAATTAAAAATATGTACNTTATATCCATAAGTTCCGAAAATATCGATAGCAAAATTGATAACAATATCAATAAAAATTTCGATAAAATAATTAATAAAAATATCGATAACAAAACCGATAAAAATATCGATTGTTTTATCGATATGTTCCTAAAATGTCGAAAATCTCTAAACCCCCAAAATAGTTCCCAGTTTGAGTCTCGGCGTCTCTCTCTACATCCTTTCCTCTTTAATTACCTTTATTTTAATCTATCTTCCTCTATCTTCATCTTTACTTTTATCGGTATCCTCATCCTCCTATTTGTCTTTACTTTTATGTTTATCGTTTTCTTCATCTACACATACCCCTTCACCTTTGCCCTTAAAGTATTTAATTTATCTTGGTCTTCATTTTTGCCTTTATATTTACGCATCTTTGTTTTTGTTTTTATTTTTACCTTTGCCTTTATCATTTTTTATCTATGTACGTAGTCACCTTTACTCTCATTCTTTTATTGGTATTGTTCTAGGTGTTATTCTTTAACCTTTTATTAGCAAATTTTTGTTAAATTAATACCATATGCATACACACAAGAAGCACTTGTTTCAGCCAAACCATTTCCGTTACACCATTTTCATTGCACCATTTCCGTTGCATCATTTCCGTTGCACTATTTCCGTGTGCAATTTCCTTTGAATTTGCCAATTTACTCCCAACCAACCAACCGCCGCTAAAGAAGTTTCACTTCAAAAACCGCAAAATGTGTTTGCGCGCACACGAATGCTTTCTTGAACTGCTGCATAGAGAACTATAGAGAAAAAAGAACGCCAGCAGACAGAAGGAATAATACAGTCCAGAGGAAGGCGCACTGGAGACAATTCGCTTCAAAAATTAAAAATATGTACATTAGAGTGGTCCAAAAAAATTAAGTTGGAATATTAATGCCGGCACCCCCTAGGATTGTTCTATATCGAAAACAATATACCCCTGTTTTTTTATTTTGAAATCAAAAAATATTTAGGGGGTGCTCAAAGCGCTCAAAGTTTTCCATGTATTTTATATGGAGAAAAAACCATTTTTCGTAGAAATGGTATCAAACTCTTAAAAATCAATATTTTTCAATCGGAAAACTGTGGTTCTCTTCAGAAGACTTCCAGTATTAATATCCAATTGTTTATTTAACCATTTTTTATGATTAAAGATTTTTCCATTGCATTTTCTAGGGGTTTTGTAGGACCTATAAAATATAGTTACTATGAATAAATGGTTAAAGAGACAATTGCGTATTATTACTGGGAATCTCTTGAAGATAAGAAAAGTTTTCCGATCGAAAACTGTTGATTTTCAAGAATTCTACACTATTTCTACGAAAAGTTGTTTTTCCCCATATAAAATACATGGAAAACTTTGAGCGCTTTGAGCACTCCCTATTTTTATTTTATTTTTTTCAAAATAAAAAATAGGGGTATATTTTTTTTCGACATAGAACAATCCTAGGGGGTGCCAGCATTAAAAATCCGACCTTATTTTTTTTACATACATTTTTGGACCACTTTAATGTACATATGTTTACAAGGTTAAGGTGGCGAGTCGTTTTAGATTTCGTACATGTAAGCGACGGTGCGGGGCGACCCGACCGCGCCAGCCTAAAGTCAGTCTACTCGCGACCACCACCATAATCATTTGCTTAACTCCAAATTCAGCCACTCAGGCAAATACCTACATTGAATTTACCTTTACATATCTACAACTTTGTATACCCATATTGAAACGAGAATAAATCGGAAGACAGCTTATACACAGTTCAAGTATTGAATTCAATTCTGCTCGCATGTGGAATAGAGGGGGTGAGAAGAAAAGGGACGAGTACACCGTCTGCACCGTCAAGTCGTTTCAACTTTCTTGCTTTGCTTTTGGCATTTTCGTTGCTTCCCATTTAAAGAACCAAAAACTTGAATTCAACAGAACTGAAACGTGTAAAAGCAAATAGAAAACACAAAAGAGAATGAGCAAGAATTGCGTTCAAGTACTTGAATCATGTAAATCGGGTGGAACTTATCAGTATTATACACGATCCAGAAAATAAAGGTCGCGCCATTCACGGACCGCTAACCCTCTCTTCGTCGATTTCACAGCATCCACCCAATCGCTGACGTCATAATATACTTTTGGTTACATTCACTGTTGCCAGCTTGATGCTTTTCGCACTAAATTTAGTGGATATTCAAAACGCGAAAATTTTTGAGTTTTGTGCTTGGTGCGTTTTTGGTGCTTTTGTTTTTAGTTTGAAGACTTAAAATTAGAAAATCTTACAAAAATGGAAGCAAAATTTATAGCAATCGTAAGTGTTCTAAGCAATTTTACGAAAAATTTAAACAAAATCATGGCACAGTGACAATCATAATCGACAACGAAATATGTGCAGCACCTGCAATCATGCCAGAAGAAATCGACCGTTGTGCAAGAAACATTGATTTTTATTAATTTGAATCGGCATCCTTACAACAAAATTATGTATTATAAAGTCCATAAAATACACCAATAGAAATTTGTTGCTTTTTCAAACTCAAAAGTTGGCAATACTGCCTTTTGTTCGATGCTTCTTTTTCTTGTCGAGTTCGTCTTGCTCTCTCATTCTGGTATATTTTGACGTCACGGCCAGTTACTCTCAGCTCGTTTGGCGCAATCTTGTATTCTATCATTCTTGAGTATTATACACATCCAAATCGGTAAGAGCTTAAACATGGTCCTTTTCGCTAAAAAGGCAACCCGCGACCTATATGCGAAATTTTAAACCACACATACACATCTGTGCATGTACATACATATGCAGTTTTGCCAGTGAGCAAATAAACAAAAAAGTCCGACATACAGTTTTCGAGGGCGGTCAGCGACTGCGGTTCGGCAGCAAACAAAAGCGCTTAAAGTGAATAACAGGCGTTTTGGTACGCATGCCGTCGAATTTGTTTTTTTGCGTCACCCGAAATTGACTTGCATGCGTTTGCATTTGATTTCATTGAGCGAAACGTCAAATCAAAATGTCACGCAGAACAAAAATTGGATATTGAGTTAGCTTCATACGCACGCCGTTCAATTTCGGTTGATCTCATACAAGTTGCATGTGCATGAGAAATTTTTGAGAATAAATTGGCCGCGTGCGTGAATATTAGGTTAGCCTGTAAATCTTAAAAAATAAGTCAATAACAAACAGTTAAAAGTGGAAGGCAATTCATAAAAATACAAACCAGTGCACCTATGTAGCTACTTCCGAAACAAAAACTAAGCAAATAGGTGGAAAAAGAAGAACAAACTCGTTTCGCAAACGTGCAAATAGCGTCACCTGCAAAAGGAACTATTAGGATAACACGAAAAAATAAAAGAAAGAGCTAAACCAGTGTAAAATAAAATAAGCTGAACCAGTGAAAAACACAAGAAAAAATTACAAAAAAATCCAAGAAAACGCAGTTTTCGAGTTGAAATTAAATAAAATAGGCTAATCAAGAACAACGCGCAAAAGTTAAGACGCTAGCAGATACACCGGCATCACACAAGGACATCGATTTCTAGAATTTTCTGGTTTTCAGCAACTTACCCGTTATTTTAACCTCCAAATTAAGGCTTGATGATATCCCAGTAAATTAATCCATGCAGAAGTAACTAAAGAAATCGTTTTCGCCACCTACGAAAACACTTAAAATGTTTTCAGTGAATTTTCTGGATTTTAGCCAATCACCCGTTATTTCAACCCATAATTTAGGGGTTGATGGTATTCTAATAAGCTTTTCCTTAATGTACATTTAATTTACTACTATTTTAAACAAAAATTGTATCGATATCGTGATTCGCCTCTGAGCTACAGCAAAAATAAAATCGAAAGGTCATCAATTTTTTGAACATGGTCAACTTCGCCCCTTAAAGTAAAGCGTGTTGACGTTCGCTTTAGTTTTCTTTTAGCCGACATAACTTGAACTTTATTCACAAAAAAAAATTATTGCTCAAACTCGTTTCCTTCTCGTTATATTAGATTTTAAACAAAAAACAAATATGATTAAGCCTATAGTGGGTCTTCTCGCACAGTAAATTAAAAATGGCTGAGCTGTAAACTTAACAAACACCGCAATAAAATAAACATACGTAACACATAACATAGGGATACTCAGAAGTACCCCGGTCCTGCACCAGTCGTCCGGGGTGCCGCTAAACCGGAGGAGATACTCGAGTTCATCCGACTGGGCAACGAAGGACTGCCCACCAGCGATTGGAGGATAGTCCGAGTTGGCGAAACCAATTGTAAGCAGCGTTTTGTTGGCTTTGTCATCAATGATACTTCTGTCCCAGGGGTAATTAGCTACGGCTTTTACTCCATTACAGTAAAAATCCATCAGAGAGCGGATCAGAAAAGGGAGGAGACTGGCAACGCCTCGAGTGGACCCGCTCCTTCAGACATTCTTCCCGACGAAGGGGCCAAAAGGACAGGAAATGCCTCGAGCGGACCAGAGGCCACCGAGTCGGCATCGGTGGCAGGCTGTGCGGGGTACACATGAAACACCACGAGTGAACCTTTGGACCCACCAACGAGTGTATCCGATACCGCGACAGATACTGAGAGCAACACGGGCTCAGTATATGCCTACGTAGAGTCGGTCTACAGTCGGTGGGCAACGCTGGACGAGGACCAGCAGGAGGGAGCTAGAAGCAATGGACATAACCGATTCAGAAGATGGTGCAGATCCTGCAAATTAATCTGCTCAGTCTCGGCTGCTCTCCTTCTTCGCCTCAGTGATAAAGCTGAGGACTTGATTCTAGCCCAAGAACCTTGGATCGTCAGAAACAAGGTTTGTGGACTGAACTCTAATGCCTACCAGGTGGGAATAGCTCCAGTAATAGGTAGGTATTCTAATTTTTTACTCTCCCAATACAGCGACGAGGACACTGTCTGCATCAGCGTCCAACTGAAAAGAGCGTGATCTGGCTGGGAACAACCTACATATCCCACGACAGGCATGTTTTTCCACCCTATAGACTGGAAGAAGCTGTGAAGGAAGCGAATCGCAGAAAGCTTCCGGTCATAATAGGGGCCGACTCTAATCCATATAACACGATCTGGGGCTCAAGCGACACCAACTCCCGAGGTGAGTGTTTACTTGACTTTATTCTTTTATATAATCTTACTGTATGTAACCGTGGGAACGTTCCCACCCTTGTGACTTCTGTTAGAAGGGAAGTGCTGGATATCATCCTTGTGTCGAGCGGTTTGTCCGATCGGATAAGGGACTGGCAGGTATCCAAAGAACACTATTTTTCTGACCACCTCTACATTAGTTTCAATCTAAATTTTGATCCTGCTCCTTTAACAGCATACAGTAGCAGAAAGCGAACCGACTGGGCAAAGTATAGAAATACGCTGTCGGCCTCTCCACGCAGATACGCTTCTAACGATAAGTCCTGCTTATTGTTAAGACTTAATTAAGCGAGTCTATCGAATATAAAGGTTGTTTCCCTCGGTGAGATGGACTCATTGTCAAAAATTGATGAAGCAGTGAACTTTGTGACAAATGCCTGTAATGCTGCTTTCAAAGCCTCCTGCCCAAGCACTCTTCCGAAGAGTAAAAAGAAACCCCAGTGGTGGAATCCTGAGATTTCAGCACTGAGGAAAAACAGAAATAGGCTTTTCAATCACGCTAAGCGAACACGTCTTTGGCAACCCTTTAAAGGCGCACTCAAAGTTTTCAAGAAGGCCATAAAGAAGGCGAAACGCGAATCTAGGCAAAACTTCTGCAACAACATAGAAGAGAACTCCGAAGCCAACAGGCTGAGGAAAGTTCTCTCGAAATTCTCTTCAAATATGAACTTTATCCAGAAGCCTAACGGTGACTGGACGACATCATGTAACGAAATGCTGGAGGTCCTTATAAGCACTCACTTCCCGGGCAGCTCGGACGACAACTCCGGCTTTTCGCCCGGTCCTAGGACCTACTTGTCTCTGGGTGATACTGTTAGGGGCGTCGTAATGATGAGAGGGTATAATAGGCTTTAGTGTTCTTTTGATTNTGCTCAGTCTCGGCTGCTCTCCTTCTTCGCCTCAGTGATAAAGCTGAGGACTTGATTCTAGCCCAAGAACCTTGGATCGTCAGAAACAAGGTTTGTGGACTGAACTCTAATGCCTACCAGGTGGGAACAGCTCCAGTAATAGGTAGGTATTCTAATTTTTTACTCTCCCAATACAGCGACGAGGACACTGTCTGCATCAGCGTCCAACTGAAAAGAGCGTGATCTGGCTGGGAACAACCTACATATCCCACGACAGGCATGTTTTTCCACCCTATAGACTGGAAGAAGCTGTGAAGGAAGCGAATCGCAGAAAGCTTCCGGTCATAATAGGGGCCGACTCTAATCCATATAACACGATCTGGGGCTCAAGCGACACCAACTCCCGAGGTGAGTGTTTACTTGACTTTATTCTTTTATATAATCTTACTGTATGTAACCGTGGGAACGTTCCCACCCTTGTGACTTCTGTTAGAAGGGAAGTGCTGGATATCATCCTTGTGTCGAGCGGTTTGTCCGATCGGATAAGGGACTGGCAGGTATCCAAAGAACACTATTTTTCTGACCACCTCTACATTAGTTTCAATCTAAATTTTGATCCTGCTCCTTTAACAGCATACAGTAGCAGAAAGCGAACCGACTGGGCAAAGTATAGAAATACGCTGTCGGCCTCTCCACGCAGATACGCTTCTAACGATAAGTCCTGCTTATTGTTAAGACTTAATTAAGCGAGTCTATCGAATATAAAGGTTGTTTCCCTCGGTGAGATGGACTCATTGTCAAAAATTGATGAAGCAGTGAACTTTGTGACAAATGCCTGTAATGCTGCTTTCAAAGCCTCCTGCCCAAGCACTCTTCCGAAGAGTAAAAAGAAACCCCAGTGGTGGAATCCTGAGATTTCAGCACTGAGGAAAAACAGAAATAGGCTTTTCAATCACGCTAAGCGAACACGTCTTTGGCAACCCTTTAAAGGCGCACTCAAAGTTTTCAAGAAGGCCATAAAGAAGGCGAAACGCGAATCTAGGCAAAACTTCTGCAACAACATAGAAGAGAACTCCGAAGCCAACAGGCTGAGGAAAGTTCTCTCGAAATTCTCTTCAAATATGAACTTTATCCAGAAGCCTAACGGTGACTGGACGACATCATGTAACGAAATGCTGGAGGTCCTTATAAGCACTCACTTCCCGGGCAGCTCGGACGACAACTCCGGCTTTTCGCCCGGTCCTAGGACCTACTTGTCTCTGGGTGATACTGTTAGGGGCGTCGTAATGATGAGAGGGTATAATAGGCTTTAGTGTTCTTTTGATTGGGCCTTGACGGAATCTTTCCCGCTCAACTACAGGAAGCTAAGGACATACTGTGCCCCCTGCTTTGTCAGATTTTTACAGCCTGCCTAACCCTGACTCACATAACACATGAGTGGACAAAGGCATAGGCTGTATTCCTACCAAAAGGAGGCAAAGCCGCTCAGGTGAAACCGACGGATTTCAGGCCTATAAGCCTCACTTCTTTCTTTCTTAAAACTCTAGAGAGGCTCATCGACGAATATATCCGACGGAATATAAAAACTCGAACCAGCATACATATTCCAAGGGAAAATCCGTGGATACCGCACTCCACGAAATCGTATCGACGATTGCAAAAGGATTGGCCTTAAAGGGTGCTTTCAACAATGTCTACCCGAAGTCTGTTGTAAACTCCCTTCTTATGGCGGGGGTGCAGCGAGGTCTGGTGTATTTTGTTGGGCTCCTTCTTGAAAAGATAACTATTCTATCAGAACTGGGGGATGGTTCCATTACAAAATATGAGACCAGAGGCACCCCCAAAGGGGGCGTTCTCTCCCCTCTACTCTGGAATCTAACAGTGAACACCCTGCTTCCAAGCCTAAAGGGCACCGGTTGTCAAGCCATAGCGTACGCTGATGACATAGCAATCGTGGCAACGGGCAAATATCATCAGGTCTTGAGTAAGTTATTGAAAAACGCACTCGGTCTAGTAAACATCTGGTCCAAAGAATGTGGACTTAGCGTCAATTTTACCAAGACAGAAATGGTACTTTTCACAAGGAAGTATAAAACTCCCCTATATAAACCTCCCACCCTAAACGGTGTGGCACTTACTCTCTCGACCGAGGTCAAATACCTTGGAATTATTCGAGAGAAGAATCTTGACTGGAAGCGAAACATTGAAGACCGCTACAGGAAGGCCAATACTGCCCGTTTTGCCTGTAAGATGGCTATAGGCAAAAAATGGGGAATAAAACCACACATAGTACACTGGATGTACACAGCTGTGATAAGACCTATCCTTTCCTATGGGGTCGCCGTACGGTGGCCTGCGCTAAACAACACTTTTTCCAGAGGCAGGGTGGAACGGGTGCAGAGGAAGGCTGCCATGCTAGTCACGGGAGCACTGCCCACTACACCCACCAATTCTCTGGAAATAATGTTAAATCTTCCACTTGTGGATCTCTACGGAAAATGTCGTGCCGGCTGCAGTGCAACCAGGTTAAATACAATTCAGCCGTGGAGAGACCTCAGATTCGGACACGCAAAAGTACTTCAAACTCTACCGGATAATCTACGACAGATAGATTATACCACTCCTCTACTCTGTTTAGACAACAAATTCTCCACAAGAATCTCAGAGAGGAACGAATGGGAAGGGTCTACGGCCATATATAAAGATGCCTCCAAGCTTAACAAAAGTGTGGGGAGCAGGATCTACTCTGACGAACTCGCGTTAAACCTCAGTTTTCGCTTACCGGACCATTGTAGTGGGCTCGGTGGCTCATAACCTCCGTCCCTTCAGGACGGCCTATTGCTGTCTATTCTGAGAGCCAGGCTGCTATCAAATTTCTCAATTCTAACGGAACAACGTCCAAAGTAGCCATAGAATGCAGGAAGTTTCTCAACCTGCTGACATTAAAATGCTCCTTGACTGTTGTATGGGTCCCCGGACATAGGGACATTCCTGACAACTTCTTAGACGACGAGCTGGCAAGGAAGGTACGGAAATATCTGAAGCCAATTCTGCTCAGAATGCGGGCATACCTCCTGCAAACACAGACTAAAGCGGAACTCGTCGAGGAGGTAAATATCAGGGGGGCTGTGGAAACCACCTGCCATACTACCAGGCAAATTTGGCCAAAGATCGATGTAAAGTGATCCATAGCTCTCACCCGGCTGGACCGCTCCTCTCTCAGATTAGTAGCCGGGATAATCCCCGGACACTGCCTGATGGGCACACACGGAAAAAGGGTAGGATACCCCACCAACGATTTTTGTCGCAGCTGCAGGGACGAGGAATAGGTGGAGTCCGTGGAACACTATCTCTGCCATTGTCCATCCTTGGCCAACACGCGCAATCGATTCTTCAACAAGTACTTTCTATATTGTTTAGCCGATTTGAACTCGGCGAATGTAGTCGACTTTTTGTGCTATATAAAACGCACTAGGTGATTGAATTGCTAAGGAAGGGAAATAAACAAATGGTTTCGGCCAGTGGTAGCACAAGGGGATTTTTCTGCCCACATGTGCTCCGCGTTCTGCGTGGGGCAGCCACTCCAACCTAACCTACCCTTACCTAACACATAAAATCTACCTACATACATATGTAAATAAACTCATTTCCATTATCCACTGATATCTTTATAAGTTCCGCATTTCTTATTGGGCATCTTCCCTTTTTTCCCATTTGAATATGCAGCAAAAGGTACGCTACGAAAAACGAAAAATCCACATTCTGCAACCCTTGCGGAAACATGTACAGCATTGCCAGCTATCAGTTGTTTTTCGAAGATAGCTGAATGAAGGAAAACAAAGTGGAAAGGAATTAAAAAAGCCCACATCATGTGCTTGTTTATTGTAAAATTGGTTAATTTTACATATTTTGAGGAAAATTATGGATTCTGATGTATTTGCAATTATAGCAGCAGAGTAAGCGGGCGCTATGGCAATGGATTCACAAAGTTATGCGGAGCTGTCGGGCATAGTAACCATGGGCGCATCTATGTCAGCTTCTAGTTGAATTGTTGAACCACAAGCCAGAACTCCTCCTATGCCCTAAGCTCTGGTTCTTAATCCAGTTAATCCAAGCCATTGAAAACATGCAATTTGTTAGGTCCACCACCTATTGCACTTGCTTCTGCCTTCGACCGCGCTTAGGGACTATAACCCTTACTAAGTAGAATTCTCCTTTCTGTGTTGCGGGGAAGACGGGCGTCCGCAGGTCAAAGGTATACAACATTTCTCGTGCATATCACTCCGGCTACGCCGTCCACAGTATTTTTGCGCAGAACCCACGTCGAAATTTGCAAAAAAGTGCATAGTGCAAACCGACTTTATTAATAAGCTAGTGGTAGGAAATTTCAAACATTTCTCGTAAATATAATTTGAATCCTTTGATTACACGCGTATGTTAAAGTTTTTGGATTCGGGTTATGCGTTTGGACACAACAACCGAAAATTGTTACACATTAACTAAACCGGACCCAAGTTTCTCGATAAGGGGCAACAAATATTATTTTTTGCTCATTTATACAAAGCAGTGGATAAAAATATACGTATATGCGAAAGGCAAATTTATCTGTTGAAATGAACACCACCAATATTTCTTGCAAACACACATCGATTTACATCTTTTATTTCGCCTCCGACACAGAATTGTTTTCGTACAAAATTACGCAAAAAAGCTTACTCGTTCGTTTTTAAGCATGCCATTGTTACGAATTTCGAAAGTTCGAAAATACGATTCGGATTGCAGCCTACTATTTCTACGACTCGTAGCAAAATCCGAATACGAAAGAGTTGCAGAATAGGGGTATTCGCTTTGCTTGATGGTTCTTTGCTTTGACATATAAGATCGATGTAGGCATATGCATGAGTATGCTCACATAAGAAACGTTTGAAGCAAAGCAAAGCAAAACGAAGCAAAATCTTGAGCAACTCTGAACTTCTGCCCGCTTTGGCAATCAGCTGTCTATATGTATATTTTCTCGTGCGCGGTTGCATTTGCATTTAATGACAAAAATAGGGTAAATAGGAATTATTATTGCTATTATTAATGCATATTATTATATTGTTATCTATAAAAAATATGGAGGAAAAGGAGAACGCAAAAGCTGTCAAAGCGTTTATTGTAGCATACCTTCTGCGCTTCACGCTTTGTTGTCAAAGTTTGAACTGTCAAGCAAAGCCAGGAAAGTCTTATGTAAATGGCCCTTAAGGCAAAACAGTACCTCAAATAAAAGAAATAACAAGTAATTAAACAATAAGGCACGGTGCACATTAGTGCGATTCGATATGCGATACTATACGCGATGCGATATGAAATGTACGCAGTGGACATTAGAGCGATGCGATACGCGATGCGACATGCGATGCGGCACGCGATACCATTTGCGGTGTGATAGACAAGCGCCTTTCAGCTAATACCATGAGTTCATCCGGTGAAGACATTGCTGTATGTAGCATATTGGTGACTACAGCAAAGAAAAAAGAGCTAATAATATGAAAAAGGTGTGGCTGCGCCCGTTTAATGTGAGGACCATAAAGCACAGTTCGGGAATTATTGAGTATGGTGTTATTGAATGCGCCCACCCATCGTAGATTTATACCAGGTGAAGTAATATTAGAGTGAGAAGAAAGATTTTGACACTGCCTTATTTGAAAATTGCCTTTAAAATTTGACTATAAGGCAGCCGAATGTCAGAAAATAAAGCGAGAAAGTTGTTTTATTGCTTCGCCAGTTTATTGCGCCATGGTTCCATGCAAGTATTTTAAGGTTTTCCAGCTTAAAAAGCATGCAGATAAAATTCATACAAAAGCGCTATGTCCAATTTGCCGAGCAGTTATTTAAGACGATGCTTTCCCTATATTTTGTTAGACCTTTCATAAGTAAAAATATTTTGTGAATATTACTCTCTTCATATGAGTTATATCACATTTTTTGTTTAATTGTATTTTTGGAATAAACAAAGTTTCTGCTGTCATTAAACTGTTTTTGTTACAAATAGTACAACTAAGCAATGGGAAATAAGGCAAAATTTGTTTTATTTCCAACATTTGTTAAAAATAAAGCAAAACTCAGATTTTGGTATTATTTCCCATTTCAAAGTTTTGCATTATTGCCGTTTGTGTTACGTGAAAACAAAGGCAAATAAACCATGACAAAAAATATTCTATTGTGTACTTACCTGTGTCCTTGACCTCAGACCAGTGGCGTAGCCAGGATTTGGCGCAGGGGGGGATTAAAAAAAAATTTGCATCGATAACTTAAAGTTGTGATACACAATAGCTAGAAGCGTCGCACTATAGGCAAAACACGTTTTTTTCCAAAATCGTGTATATTCGCTTAGAAAAGAGATAATGGAATGAAATTTTTTACAATTTTTTAAGTTACAACAACAATAACTTTACCATCAAAATACCGTTCAAAATTTCAATTTTTTTTTAATTTTGGATTTTGGCTCCCATTCCACTAGAAAACACTATAGGGCTATTCGCGATCCGGTGCAAATGGCATTGCAAATTGGTATTGCAAATTATTTGCAATACACAAACAAAATACACGCATTTGCATTTGTCATGGCTTGGCAAATTTGCAATACCGAAAATCCATAGCATAAAATAGAACCAAAGCTGATGCACAAAAACTGTTTTGCAAAAGCTTTACCATGAAAGTTTAATAAAGGTCGCTCACAAACCATAGCATATTTCTGCAATTTCATAAATTTGTCAGCTCTTATGCACCGAATCGCGAATAGCCCTTATATTTAATACACCATTAGTACTGTTTCTGAAAGACTTCTCTTTATTTTATCTTAAGACTCGATTCTTGGGACATTGGATGCTGTACGCGAGTGGCCAGATTGGAAAAAGAAAAACTACCTTTAAACTCTAATAACTCGTAAACTATCAGCTTTCACAAAAAAATGTATGTAAAAAAAATGGTTATACTGGTCNTCGGTGGCTCATAACCTCCGTCCCTTCAGGACGGCCTATTGCTGTCTATTCTGAGAGCCAGGCTGCTATCAAATTTCTCAATTCTAACGGAACAACGTCCAAAGTAGCCATAGAATGCAGGAAGTTTCTCAACCTGCTGACATTAAAATGCTCCTTGACTGTTGTATGGGTCCCCGGACATAGGGACATTCCTGACAACTTCTTAGACGACGAGCTGGCAAGGAAGGTACGGAAATATCTGAAGCCAATTCTGCTCAGAATGCGGGCATACCTCCTGCAAACACAGACTAAAGCGGAACTCGTCGAGGAGGTAAATATCAGGGGGGCTGTGGAAACCACCTGCCATACTACCAGGCAAATTTGGCCAAAGATCGATGTAAAGTGATCCATAGCTCTCACCCGGCTGGACCGCTCCTCTCTCAGATTAGTAGCCGGGATAATCCCCGGACACTGCCTGATGGGCACACACGGAAAAAGGGTAGGATACCCCACCAACGATTTTTGTCGCAGCTGCAGGGACGAGGAATAGGTGGAGTCCGTGGAACACTATCTCTGCCATTGTCCATCCTTGGCCAACACGCGCAATCGATTCTTCAACAAGTACTTTCTATATTGTTTAGCCGATTTGAACTCGGCGAATGTAGTCGACTTTTTGTGCTATATAAAACGCACTAGGTGATTGAATTGCTAAGGAAGGGAAATAAACAAATGGTTTCGGCCAGTGGTAGCACAAGGGGATTTTTCTGCCCACATGTGCTCCGCGTTCTGCGTGGGGCAGCCACTCCAACCTAACCTACCCTTACCTAACACATAAAATCTACCTACATACATATGTAAATAAACTCATTTCCATTATCCACTGATATCTTTATAAGTTCCGCATTTCTTATTGGGCATCTTCCCTTTTTTTCCATTTGAATATGCAGCAAAAGGTGCGCTACGAAAAACGAAAAATCCACATTCTGCAACCCTTGCGGAAACATGTACAGCAT
Organism: Rhagoletis zephyria; assembly: GCF_001687245.7. Lineage (NCBI taxonomy): Eukaryota > Metazoa > Arthropoda > Insecta > Diptera > Tephritidae > Rhagoletis > Rhagoletis zephyria. The sequence goes on from NW_016157202.1 coordinate 110,471, forward strand.
TGCCAGCTATCAGTTGTTTTTCGAAGATAGCTGAATGAAGGAAAACAAAGTGGAAAGGAATTAAAAAAGCCCACATCATGTGCTTGTTTATTGTAAAATTGGTTAATTTTACATATTTTGAGGAAAATTATGGATTCTGATGTATTTGCAATTATAGCAGCAGAGTAAGCGGGCGCTATGGCAATGGATTCACAAAGTTATGCGGAGCTGTCGGGCATAGTAACCATGGGCGCATCTATGTCAGCTTCTAGTTGAATTGTTGAACCACAAGCCAGAACTCCTCCTATGCCCTAAGCTCTGGTTCTTAATCCAGTTAATCCAAGCCATTGAAAACATGCAATTTGTTAGGTCCACCACCTATTGCACTTGCTTCTGCCTTCGACCGCGCTTAGGGACTATAACCCTTACTAAGTAGAATTCTCCTTTCTGTGTTGCGGGGAAGACGGGCGTCCGCAGGTCAAAGGTATACAACATTTCTCGTGCATATCACTCCGGCTACGCCGTCCACAGTATTTTTGCGCAGAACCCACGTCGAAATTTGCAAAAAAGTGCATAGTGCAAACCGA
>NW_016157202.1:113367-158459 GCF_001687245.7 Rhagoletis zephyria
TCCGCAGGTCAAAGGTATACAACATTTCTCGTGCATATCACTCCGGCTACGCCGTCCACAGTATTTTTGCGCAGAACCCACGTCGAAATTTGCAAAAAAGTGCATAGTGCAAACCGACTTTATTAATAAGCTAGTGGTAGGAAATTTCAAACATTTCTCGTAAATATAATTTGAATCCTTTGATTACACGCGTATGTTAAAGTTTTTGGATTCGGGTTATGCGTTTGGACACAACAACCGAAAATTGTTACACATTAACTAAACCGGACCCAAGTTTCTCGATAAGGGGCAACAAATATTATTTTTTGCTCATTTATACAAAGCAGTGGATAAAAATATACGTATATGCGAAAGGCAAATTTATCTGTTTAAATGAACACCACCAATATTTCTTGCAAACACACATCGATTTACATCTTTTATTTCGCCTCCGACACAGAATTGTTTTCGTACAAAATTACGCAAAAAAGCTTACTCGTTCGTTTTTAAGCATGCCATTGTTACGAATTTCGAAAGTTCGAAAATACGATTCGGATTGCAGCCTACTATTTCTTCGACTCGTAGCAAAATCCGAATACGAAAGAGTTGCAGAATAGGGGTATTCGCTTTGCTTGATGGTTCTTTGCTTTGACATATAAGATCGATGTAGGCATATGCATGAGTATGCTCACATAAGAAACGTTTGAAGCAAAGCAAAGCAAAACGAAGCAAAATCTTGAGCAACTCTGAACTTCTGCCCGCTTTGGCAATCAGCTGTCTATATGTATATTTTCTCGTGCGCGGTTGCATTTGCATTTAATGACAAAAATAGGGTAAATAGGAATTATTATTGCTATTATTAATGCATATTATTATATTGTTATCTATAAAAAATATGGAGGAAAAGGAGAACGCAAAAGCTGTCAAAGCGTTTATTGTAGCATACCTTCTGCGCTTCACGCTTTGTTGTCAAAGTTTGAACTGTCAAGCAAAGCCAGGAAAGTCTTATGTAAATGGCCCTTAAGGCAAAACAGTACCTCAAATAAAAGAAATAACAAGTAAATAAACAATAAGGCACGGTGCACATTAGTGCGATTCGATATGCGATACTATACGCGATGCGATATGAAATGTACGCAGTGGACATTAGAGCGATGCGATACGCGATGCGACATGCGATGCGGCACGCGATACCATTTGCGGTGTGATAGACAAGCGCCTTTCAGCTAATACCATGAGTTCATCCGGTGAAGACATTGCTGTATGTAGCATATTGGTGACTACAGCAAAGAAAAAAGAGCTAATAATATGAAAAAGGTGTGGCTGCGCCCGTTTAATGTGAGGACCATAAAGCACAGTTCGGGAATTATTGAGTATGGTGTTATTGAATGCGCCCACCCATCGTAGATTTATACCAGGTGAAGTAATATTAGAGTGAGAAGAAAGATTTTGACACTGCCTTATTTGAAAATTGCCTTTAAAATTTGACTATAAGGCAGCCGAATGTCAGAAAATAAAGCGAGAAAGTTGTTTTATTGCTTCGCCAGTTTATTGCGCCATGGTTCCATGCAAGTATTTTAAGGTTTTCCAGCTTAAAAAGCATGCAGATAAAATTCATACAAAAGCGCTATGTCCAATTTGCCGAGCAGTTATTTAAGACGATGCTTTCCCTATATTTTGTTAGACCTTTCATAAGTAAAAATATTTTGTGAATATTACTCTCTTCATATGAGTTATATCACATTTTTTGTTTAATTGTATTTTTGGAATAAACAAAGTTTCTGCTGTCATTAAACTGTTTTTGTTACAAATAGTACAACTAAGCAATGGGAAATAAGGCAAAATTTGTTTTATTTCCAACATTTGTTAAAAATAAAGCAAAACTCAGATTTTGGTATTATTTCCCATTTCAAAGTTTTGCATTATTGCCGTTTGTGTTACGTGAAAACAAAGGCAAATAAACCATGACAAAAAATATTCTATTGTGTACTTACCTGTGTCCTTGACCTCAGACCAGTGGCGTAGCCAGGATTTGGCGCAGGGGGGGATTAAAAAAAAATTTGCATCGATAACTTAAAGTTGTGATACACAATAGCTAGAAGCGTCGCACTATAGGCAAAACACGTTTTTTTCCAAAATCGTGTATATTCGCTTAGAAAAGAGATAATGGAATGAAATTTTTTACAATTTTTTAAGTTACAACAACAATAACTTTACCATCAAAATACCGTTCAAAATTTCAATTTTTTTTTAATTTTGGATTTTGGCTCCCATTCCACTAGAAAACACTATAGGGCTATTCGCGATCCGGTGCAAATGGCATTGCAAATTGGTATTGCAAATTATTTGCAATACACAAACAAAATACACGCATTTGCATTTGTCATGGCTTGGCAAATTTGCAATACCGAAAATCCATAGCATAAAATAGAACCAAAGCTGATGCACAAAAACTGTTTTGCAAAAGCTTTACCATGAAAGTTTAATAAAGGTCGCTCACAAACCATGGCATATTTCTGCAATTTCATAAATTTGTCAGCTCTTATGCACCGAATCGCGAATAGCCCTTATATTTAATACACCATTAGTACTGTTTCTGAAAGACTTCTCTTTATTTTATCTTAAGACTCGATTCTTGGGACATTGGATGCTGTACGCGAGTGGCCAGATTGGAAAAAGAAAAACTACCTTTAAACTCTAATAACTCGTAAACTATCAGCTTTCACAAAAAAATGTATGTAAAAAAAATGGTTATACTGGTCGATATCTTTACGAAAGTGCAGCATTTAACCCTTTAATGCAGAGTCTGTCATATATGAAACGCTTTTTAACCCTTTCAAGGCAGAGGCAAAATGGTTCTCAATATGTTTTCAACGTACTTTTTATTTATTTTTATTTTTGATTTATTTTTAATATTTTATTTTTATTTTATTTATTTTTTTTTATTATTATTTTACTATGAAAAAAAATTCTACGATTAATATCTACATCAACATGAGAAAAAGCACGTGCAAAAGCATATTGGTAACCTTTTTCCTCTGCCTTGAAAGGGTTAAAAAGCGTTTCATATATGACATACCCTGCATTAAAGGGTTAAATGCTGTATTCCATTGTCTCTTTTCTAAGCGAAGATACACGATTTTGAAAAAAAACTCGTGTTTTGCCTATAGTGCGTCGCCTGTGGTCATTCTTTCATATATGTATGTATGTGCCATTTTTACCGTTACATATTTTTTGTCTACTCGGTTGTTCCCTGGGAAATTTATTTAAATTAAAAAAATTAAATTACTACACCATTTTAATTAATAAGTGTGTAGTCCAGTTTTGTTTTGTAGAAGTTTCGTTAGTATACACTTCAGTTTTTACACGTTGAATATATCTGCATATTTATATATTTACGCGTATCTGTTTACATTTATTTACGTACAAGTCTTAACACACATTTTTTCAATTACTTCTTGTATTGTAATCGGCATATCATTATGTACCGCTAACATCGTTATACCATTCAGCCGCTCCTTAATTGTATAAAAAGAAGGTACAAATAAGATAGCATATTCAACAATTGAGTTGTCCACTTGCAAAGTGCGCTATGTAATTTTTTTTTAGATTTTTAGTTTTTGGTGGGTTTCATGTCCACTAACAGCAGAGTGAAAAATTTGTCTATATTGTGAAAAAAATAGCATGAAATGTAAACTACTCTTGCAAAAGTCGCTATAATACTTATTTATACACTTTCAAATGTCTCCTCTTCGTATGAACTTAGAAAACTGCAAGAAAACGTGGTAGTTTTTGGTGCCTAGTGGAAGAGGTCGCAAAGAAGAAGCAAACCAATCTTCTTAGAGCAGAGAACGCGAAAAGCTAAAAAAAGCTAGCTATGTAAAACTTACTGTTTCAAAACATGCAATATTAAATTTTTAAATATAAAATTTGCAAATCTACAATACTGCAATTTTATTTTTTTAATGGTATTAGGCTCTTTTTTATCCAAGTTTTCAGGTAATAAAAAAGATACAGTTCGGATGTTACTTGTTGTCGTGGACGCTAAAATTCTCCATGCCAAACTAGTCATGCTTGTTCTACAGTAATTTTTTTCTGTAAAGTTCTATAAGAATGGGTTTTTTTTAATTAATTCGACTAAAAAATTGAGGAAGATGCTTCCTCCTGTGAAACGGCCATGCTTATTGCAAAAAATACCTGCAATACTAATCTCACCTCGTTCAGCAAACCGTGCACCGTGCCTAAAAAGGATCCACTCCGCCTTTATATTATCACTTGTGTAAGTATGAATGATAAATACATTTAAATATATGTACAAATACATTGCTATTTCGTGTCGTCGACTTGATTTCGCAACCAAATTAAAATACGTCCCACCCTAATAAAAGTAAAGTTGCACCTTTTCGATCTGTCTTTCTCCTAGTTTGCTAGCCATATACATATATGATTTATTTCGGAACGAATTTCCTTCATCCCTTTCAAGTTTGATTTTTACATATATGTATATACTAACGCTTACTTAAATACATACGTACACGTACATATATACCCAATCCCCAACTCTTTCCCTATTGCGCTGTACAAACAAAGGCGGTACAGTGTAACAAGAAAAGTAAAATAGCACAGTGGGATAAAATAAATAAACAAGCACGCATTAACATAAATAATTAATTTCGACATTTTTTACCGTACTCCATCCTTTCTATCTCACAATAATTATATATTCTTATAATGGAAAATCGCCCACAAACTCTATCCTTAAGTGCACTCTATAAAGATTTTATGTTTGAATGCCACATATTGGATTTATTTTGCCAAAGATGGTCTTCACGCTCAACAGCGAAACTCTCAGCGTCGCTGTTAAAGGTAAAATTGGACCTTTTGGATACAAATTGGGAAAGTATCATGGACTTCTTTAGACTTCTCCCGAGCCCGCACTTTACTGAATCTAGTTACTCCGCAAATCAAATGTATGAAACATGCTTCACGAAATATAAGATTTGCTCGAAGCTCTACCCCAAAATACAATAAAGGCATAGAATCCTCTGATGCTCTAAAATAAAATTACTCCCACCCTATATCTACCCCAAAATTTATCATTTATTTTTTATTTCCGGCCCGGAAGGGACTACCGCCAATAAAAACTCGGAATAGTCAGTTACTTGACGGAAGCATAAATTCAACTCTCAACTCCGCAGACGTTGAAGCCATTGCCAGCACTACTCTCTTACCCCAAATCATGGTTATGTAATAAAGACTACTCTATCAGCAGCAACCAAATTCTACGCCTGTCACCTATCTCGAGGACGGTACAAGACGAAGCGTTGTTGAATCCGGCGAGATTTCTCGGTTGTCACCTCATTCAACTGAATCAATCTCCTCTTCAGCAGTGCCAGTTCGCAGCCCGTTAAGGACTCTCATGAATTTACTTGTGCTTCAACCCCGAAGCCTTGCGATTCCCCGCAGTAATCACAGCGTCAACTTCGATGCAGCCCGACTCAGATGACCGCTTTGATTCCGTACATCGGTGGTCATTATCATCACAAGCCACATTCGCAGGAAAAGTCATCGTCAACCGGCTAATTGAGGACCAGTCTCACTTTCGCACATCCCAAAGTTGAGGTCACATGCTCCACTCTAAAGGCACGCCAACAGCAGAATGTTAATAGGAATATCTCAGTAACTAAAAATTTAGTGAATCACAAGCTATTTACCCTTCACTTAACGCAATAGCTCTCTCAAACGCACATTTAGTTCAATTTACTTCACTTATGTTTCCCAACTAATTAATTTTACGACTCTCTTTCACAGGCTAACTAAGATGTTTCGCAATTCCAGTCGTGTGTCTCCCCTCCTCTTTTACCAGGGATCTCGGGTCAGGCCTCCTGATGACCAAACAAGACAGCCTAACTACTACCTTGCCACGGCCCACACAACCAGAGCATGCAATTTGTTCGGTGCATCAGCGACTTATTTAGCTAAGCGTACCTGTAACTGGAAAATCCACAACAACTGCTGCATGTTTTTCCGGCACTGGCGGGCCGACATGTTGAGAACATGGGTTCAAATTTAATAAATTTCTAAACGATATTTTTTATTGTTGGAAAACTAAAACTTTCATAAATTCAATTTTAAAGTGTAATATCTAACTTAATAATAATAATAATAAATTGGCGCTTACACATATATTAGTGTTTGGCCGAGTTTCTCCGATTTGTGGCGTGCGCCTTGATGTTGTCACACAAAGCCGAGGGTCCTACAGTGTTACGCCGACCCCGAACGATGATTGTATTTTTATGAAAAGCTGCTTTTCATGACAGAAATACACTCGGAGGTTTGCCATTACCTCTAACTTAATACTACTTAATATTGCAACTTTGTACGTAATATCGTACGTTAACCCGAAATAACCCACGATTACCATATGGTAATGCAAAATATGCCGTTACTTTAACACGAATAAATCCAAAACGACATAACAAAACTACAAGAGAAAAACGTTATCTAATGCAAAATATTTGTTGCTTACCAAAAAATAAAGTTTCTGTTATTCTGAGTTCAATTAGCGAAGCTAACGCATGTCAAATTGAGGTGACAAAAAAAAAGTTAATAATTCCCGTTTTCCGATATGGCACGTCGGTAAGTATATGCATATAGCAATACGTTTTCAAGAAATTTTATTAATAATTACACTAGTCGGCAGCTAAGGAAATAAACTATGAAATGCGAATTTATTTTTGTACAAAAAAAGTGTTTTTGTATAATTTTTTTACATTTTACTCAAGTCGTTGCCATATGGTAATCGTGGGTCGCCTAGGGTACATGTTTTTTCGCATTTCATGTGATTTTCTGAGCTGGTTTGTAAATTTATCTAATATATTCATTTATATAGTTTCTTGGTATTTTATAAATTTTACTGTTTCAGTGGTTTATCGTTGCAACAAATGCTTGATTACATTCAAGAGCTCGATGAAGCAGAAGACCAAAATCAACTAACAGATATACCAACTGCCATTTACATCGAACCTCCTGTAGATGGAAACATATCGGGCGAAGATGACGCTGAAGACGAATGTGGGGGCATCCCAGATAATGTTTGCCCGGCTCAGCTAAAAGGCGGCTGTGAAGTTGTAATGACTAGTGGACGACATTTACAAAATTTTGATGAAGAAGATGAAATTGGAGGCATGTTTGAAAACAATATTAGTTTACCAATCATTTTAATTTTTTAAGTCCTGAATTCTTCAGCTCCAAATATAAAAGATTTGCCCGTTATTGTGGTAGAAGACACATATCAAGGAATGGAGGAGCAACCGACAACATCCAATCGTGCAACATCACCAGACAGAAAGCGGTTACGTAAAGTGCGGCCAAAACCTTCAAATGTTGCATTGCCACCAGGGAATAAGGAAGCAACATTTGAATGGGTAAAGAATGATTCGCCATCTCTTATTCCCATTTTTCCAGTTGCAAATTACGAAGATTGTCGTAATTTACTACCACACCAACAATTTGAAAAATTTTTTGATGACACATTATTGGGACACATTTGCGAACAAAGTGCAGTATATGCGATCGAACAGAATAGACCAAACCCTAATATAACAGTCAGTGAGCTTCGAGCGTTTATCGGCATATTGATCATTACTGGCTACAATTATCACGCCAGTTACAGAAATTTGTGGAGTCAGGATGAAGACATTCGCAACAACCTTGTAAGTGACACCATGCGTCGGAATCGATTTCAAGATATTTTGCAAAGTCTTCACTTCGAAGACAATTCCAAGGCTTCTTCTAAAACCGGTGTAAATGCCGACAAAATGTGGAAATTGAGGCCCCTTACTGATCACTTGAAAGCAAAAATGATTGAACATTTTCATGCCGAACAAAATCTTTCTTTCGATGAAAGTATGATATCTTATTTTGGTAGACATGGATGTAAGTAATTCATAAAAGGGAAGCCGTTACGATTTGGCTACAAAGTGTGGTCTCTTTGCACTCCATCAGGCTACTTGGTGAACTTCGAAATTTACCAGGGAAAGAATCCTCGTTCGAATGTTGAGTATGAAGCCAAGTTTGGAAAATGCGCCGCCCCTTTGATCAATATGATCGATGATTTTCCTGATAGATTGAAATCGCTGCCACTTTCGTTTTACTTTGATAATCTGTTTACCAGTTATCCTTTGTTAGCGTATCTCAAATCATGCGGATATAATGCTACGGGAACAATCCGCGAAAATCGTATTCCAGCAAGCTGTCCACAGGTGCATAAAAAAAACTTCAAGTCAATGGAAAGAGGCTACTCGGAATCAATTGCGATGAGAAGCACTGGAATTCGATTGGTGAAATGGAAAGATAATAATGTTGTCTGCATGTTATCTACCAGCTTTGGTGAAAATCCGAAATCAATGGCACAGCGTTATTCGAAGGCAAGTGGAGCCAAAATAAATGTACCCCGCCCTTGTGCGATCACGGAATACAACAAATATATGTGCGGAGTAGACTGATTCGACCAAAATTTGGCCCAATACCGTATCGCATACAGAGGAAAAAAGTGGTGGTCTAGCATTTTTACCTGGCTGATAGATGCTTGTGTTCAAAATGCTTGGCAGCTTCATCGGAAAGCGCAGCCGTCACTGACTCAACTAGAATTTCGACGACAACTGGCAGTATACTACTGTAAACATTACGGTACAAAAGCCAAATCAAGTGGTCCGATGCCCTCCCACAGATATGCACAACAACCAGGTCGAGTTGAATACACTCTACGTTATGATCAGACTGGGCATTTTGTAGGTCCATCCAATCGTAGGCATTGTGCCGGTGAACGATGCAAAGTTAACGTACGGACAGCATGTATAAAATGCAACGTAGGACTTTGTTTAAAGTGTTTTGCCAATTACCATACCAAACCGTGATTTATTTCAGTTCTTTTTGTATTATCATAAATATATGTATATTTTTCTTACTTAATAAACATGTTTTAAAACAGCCAATTCTTGTGAATTAAAAAAAACATGTCAAAAAATCATTTTATCTTGAAGAAAAAACTTGTACCCTAGGCGACCCAGGGTTACCATATGGTAACGCTAGTTTTTCGCATTTTCCGGAAAAGTGGAACAATGTACCGAAAAATGGACTTCATATTCGTGCTCAGGAGGTCGAAATACATAAGTCTACATCTTTTCAGCAAAATATAAGACAAAAAAAGTTCTGGGAAATACCGGGTTAAGGTGACGAGTCGTTTTGGTTTTCGTACATGTAAGCGACGGTGCGGGGCGACCCGACCGCGCCAGCCTAAAGTCAGTATACTCGCGACCGCCACCATAATCATTTGCTTAACTGCAAATTCAGTCACTAAGGCAATTACCTACATTGAATTTCCCTTTACATATTTACAACGTTGTATACCCATATTGAAACGAGAATAAATCGGAACTTATCAGTATTATACATAAGAACATATATTAAAGCAACAAATCTTTGATTTATTTGATTGTTCGGTGCACCCTGCACCACATCCAAATCGGTAGGAGCTTAAACATAGTTTTTGCATTTTTCGAAAACATCGTTGTATTAGAAGGGAGCGCGGTTACAGTCCGATTTCGCCCATTTTCAGTATAAATCTTGGATAAAGAGCAATCTATATACCAAATAGTTATCGTATACACGGACAGACGGACAGACAGACAGACATTACTTAATCGACTTCTCTTTTCATTCTGATAATTTATGTATACATTTGTCTATATCTATCTCAATTCGTTTTGGCTGTTACAAACAACCGTTATGTGAACAAAGTTATAATACCCTGTGCACAAGTGCGCTCGGGTATAAAGAATAAGTTACAGGTTACTTAACTATACATATGTACATTTGAGCACAGAACAACTCATACGACACAGCGAAGGTTAAACAAATTGACGTTCAAAAATTAATTAGGAAAAAAATTTAAGTTATATATGTACATATGTACAAATATACATATCGCTCATTTACTTCAATAGTGTCATAATCCAAAAAATATAAATTTTGGGTTGAGTATGCAGAATTACCGCTACGTCGTCTTCTATGTTGTGTAAAAATTTCATAGCTATATCGATTACCCCTTTCTCACCAGAACAAAATATGTGTTAATTTTTACTTTGGGAATATATCGACACCTGAGAAAACTCATAAAACTTTTCAAGAACGCCCTATTTCAGAATTTGATTGAAAAACGTCCTTTCTTAGAATTTGGTTGAAGAACGCCCTATCTCAGCTGCCGATTCAAAAAAGTCCTATCTCGGCACATTTTCTATGTATTTTCAACTAGGCAATAGGGCTTTCTTCAACCAAATTCTGAGATAGAGTGTTTTTCAATAAAATTCTGAAATAGGGCGTTCTTCAATCAAATTCTGGAGTAGGGCGTTCTTGACATTTTTTTTTGTGATAGGGCGTTTTCGAACTGGCTGCCGAGATAGGTCGGTCTTTCACTCAGGTGACGATATGTAAATTCAAAACTTTAAAGCCGTTTTTCTTGATATTTGCTTTTTTTGAGTTGTGACACTGTTGAGGTAAATGAGCTATATGTATAGGTAAATTTTGATTCAACGAAAATACTTACGTAAAGATGGTGTTGTTCAAGTTTCTTTTATTTAGTCCACTTCATATGGAGGCAGGGATAGTGTTCCATATACGAATAGCATTGACAAATAATAGCCTGCTGAGGCTGTATAATTATAAGAGGGTACTATCAAGTATATTATTCGGGCTGACTTATGGAAGAGATTATACCGTGCAACAAACGCGACCTTCACCCACAGATATGAACATATTGTGCTATTCCAAATACACAGCCCAGTATTGTACTGAAAATTCTGGGAGAAATAAATGTATTTATTTCTAAGAACTGCTAATATTTTCCCTTTTATATCGTTCTTTTTGTGGTGTAATATGTCTTATCAATTCCTCAAAATCCCAACTGTTTGCATTTTATTTCTAGTTCACCACTCGGGTTCAGCGAACTCTTTAACGAATTTCGATTACATGAAAACCTTAATTCATTGGACGAGATTCTTAATGCCATAATTGACGCCGATGGAATGTCATTTAACGACCTTAAACCAATTTACAAGGAATTTCTTCTCAAGTTAGCGGTCACTCTTACTAAAGACGAGCTCTTCCACAGATCAAAGAATATTATGCGTCGACAAAGGAAAAAAAAGTTGAGGCGACAAAATAGTTCTTCGATTCCGCAGGTGATTAGATAGTGCTTTCAAAGAAATTGAAATTATATTTAGTAATAAGTGCGCATAATGGTAATCATATAATTACAGAAATTACGTATGTACATTGTCTTTGTTCTACATTTTAGAAAAAGTCGAAAACTGCAGTTTTCGGTACAAAAAACCTTAAAAAGGTTTTTCATTTGGGACAGTTTACATCTTGCCGTGGGAAGCCAATTAAACTTCACATAGATAAAAAAGTCGGATACAAAAATCGTTACATTAGTGAGACCACCACAAATCAGCCATCCGTTACCCAGCACCCAAACGAACAGCAGCAGACACGGGTAGCAACTAGTGGATCGGACGTGTCGGTGGTACGCAACGACAACACCCTCCGTGGCTTAAATAGAAACAGCAGCAGCGGGTACGTAGCAGGTACTACAAGTTACTTGTCAGATTACAATAATTGCAATTGCAGCTACGTCTCTTGTTCCGAGTGCAGCTATGACTCAGAATCATGTACGTGTACTTCAGCTGACAGATGTTACTGCAGTCTTAGAACAGATCACATCAACAACAGGCTCTGTCGGAAAAAAGATTCCAACGCGACTCTTTCAAAGCATTTAACTAACGTCGATAGGCATAATACATCTTGCCATTCCGGTATAGACAATAACCGATATTCGTTAATCTCGTGTAATTCAAATGAAAAATGCTATTGTTCTATGGTGGAACAAGGGGGACCGAGTGATTTGCCTGGTGCTGACGCAGCCATCTCACAGTCCGACAGCTCTTGGTGCGACACGGATAGTTGCGTTAGCACCAGCAAATGCTATTGCCCGCGGGAGAATCGAACAACAAGATCTGGGTCTGGAGAAATAAATCCTTCTAAAGCACACCAAGATAGCACTTCTGGCCGAACAGCTGCAGAAAAACTAGCTCTGGACTATGAACTCTTTACGATCAATGGCAATGGCAAATCTGTTCAGCCACACGAAGCTTTAAGTGTTAAAAAGAGCGTAGAGGCAGCTGCTATTTTTGCTGATGTAAAACTTAGCCAAACTACTGATATTAAGAGCATGTGTCCACAACCGTTTTTGAATCCTAAACCAAGCGAGGATACAAAAATATATTCCCATTGCGAAAAAAAACGCGATTCCTTAAGCATTGATCGTCGTCACAACGATCACAGTGCTTGGAACTTATCATCAAGCTCATCGCAAAAATGCCGTAGTGCTGACGATATATTGGGAAAATTGAGAACAAAGAAAGGAAATGCAAATCCAGAATCATTAAAAAGTACTCTTTCTAAAGGAAAGGCTAAGCAGATTGAACTGGAGATGGACGAAAGTGTTCACAATAATTATCCAGCTTTGAATGCCTCTTTGGAAGATACATTAGGGTACTTGCCATAAATTAAAGCTATGCCAAGTATACTACGTAGAAATATGTATACATACATATGTATAGTATATACTATTCCATATGCACATATATTTTTCGATTACGTACATACATAGCATGAGCATGTTAACAGCTTTTTTAGGTGTAATGACACTACGTATTAAAAAAAATAAAACACTGTTACGCCATATAACACACCTAGTTTTTGACTGAAAGATGTATAAGATTGCGTAGTGGTTAACAAAATTCAAATTGACGTTAAAGTAAAAAAAGTACAAGTCCGGACGAAACCCAAATTTATTACCCGGCGCATGTATTATATGTTTTGTTTTTCACACTTCAGTAAACTACATTGTAAGCAGGCCTGAGTGACGCCGACAGCGCAGTACCCTCGGGGTAACGTCGCAAGTTCTTATACACGAAGTTGACGGTGATAATTAAGCGAAAATTAATTATTGATTCATAATTGGAGTATTCACAACGGTGTCGTAAGTGTCGTATTGTTGTACGTCGTAAACTTTAAACAACTAAAAATATATCAAGGGGGTTTCAAAAGTCATATTATGAATTTTCACAGTGCTACAAAAAAAGTTCGTTGTGGTTTCAAGTCCTCTAAACATTTATTTTGGCTTTTAAACTTTACAACTTACAACAATACGATACCGCTGTGAATACCCCAAATGAATCGGTTAAAATTCAATACGCTAAATTAGGGGGAGTGAAATAACACAAACGGCAATAACGCAAATTTGTGTCATTTACCAATTGAATGTGAAATAACACATATTTGCTTTATTTCATTTCTCGTTGAGCAATAAGACCAACTTTTAAACTTAACAATTGAGTAATAAAGCAAAATGGTGCTTATAGGTAGTCACCCAGTTCCATTTGACAAAAAGTAGTACATGAACAAGTTAAAAGGACGGATTTGTAAGTATACAATTTTGAAAGTGCCCAGCGTCGCAGCGGTCCGCGTTCGCGTGCCGCCCCGTGCCACGCTGCGCTGAGTTCGAGGTCGCGCTCGCGTCCCACGCCCTTCTCCCCACCTTTTGCAATTATGTACTGCGGCATTATAACCGTTTAGAAAAAAAAAATTATAAAATAACACTAATTCACTTCTGAAACTACTTTTTAATGTCCAAGTAATGGGAATTATTGAGTATGGTGTTATTGCATGCATCCCACCCATGTGGAAGTTACCAGGTGCCACTGCCCTATTTGAAAACTTGCCTATAAAATGTGACTATAAGGCAGCCGAATGTCAGCAAATAAAGCGACAAGGCCGTTTTATTACTTCATCTGTTTATTGCGACATCATCCCATGCAAACATTTTAAGGTTTTCCAGCAACGGTTTTAACATATTAAGAAGCATGCAGATAAAATTCATACAAAAGCGCTATGTTCAATATGGCGAGCATTATTAAAGACGATGCTGTCCCTATATTTTGTTAGACTTTTCATAAGTAAAAATATTTTGTGAATATTACTTTCTTCATATGAACTATATCACATTTTTTTTAATTCAAGGCCTATCAAACAGGTTTGGTTTGCCTGTATTTTGTTGTTGCTTCTGGTATCGAAAGTGTCAAAAACTGCTCTGATTTTTTTCTTCTACATCAAAGCGTGCCATGTGAAATACAAAAAAGATAAAAATTTAAATTGAAAAAATGAAAATTGTNCAACTTTTAAACTTAACAATTGAGTAATAAAGCAAAATGGTGCTTATAGGTAGTCACCCAGTTCCATTTGACAAAAAGTAGTACATGAACAAGTTAAAAGGACGGATTTGTAAGTATACAATTTTGAAAGTGCCCAGCGTCGCAGCGGTCCGCGTTCGCGTGCCGCCCCGTGCCACGCTGCGCTGAGTTCGAGGTCGCGCTCGCGTCCCACGCCCTTCTCCCCACCTTTTGCAATTATGTACTGCGGCATTATAACCGTTTAGAAAAAAAAAATTATAAAATAACACTAATTCACTTCTGAAACTACTTTTTAATGTCCAAGTAATGGGAATTATTGAGTATGGTGTTATTGCATGCATCCCACCCATGTGGAAGTTACCAGGTGCCACTGCCCTATTTGAAAACTTGCCTATAAAATGTGACTATAAGGCAGCCGAATGTCAGCAAATAAAGCGACAAGGCCGTTTTATTACTTCATCTGTTTATTGCGACATCATCCCATGCAAACATTTTAAGGTTTTCCAGCAACGGTTTTAACATATTAAGAAGCATGCAGATAAAATTCATACAAAAGCGCTATGTTCAATATGGCGAGCATTATTAAAGACGATGCTGTCCCTATATTTTGTTAGACTTTTCATAAGTAAAAATATTTTGTGAATATTACTTTCTTCATATGAACTATATCACATTTTTTTTAATTCAAGGCCTATCAAACAGGTTTGGTTTGCCTGTATTTTGTTGTTGCTTCTGGTATCGAAAGTGTCAAAAACTGCTCTGATTTTTTTCTTCTACATCAAAGCGTGCCATGTGAAATACAAAAAAGATAAAAATTTAAATTGAAAAAATGAAAATTGTTGCAACTCGCTTTTTTAGTAAATTGTTTTGCTTCTCGAAGCATTGATCCACCCTGTGCCAGGCCCAGTAATCAGCGGTTGTGCTGCTGAGTTGGGCGAGCGTTCCAAAAGCTGTTATTCCATCGCTGGTTTTGTATGGAAAAAGGTTTGACATGCAAATAGATTTTAACAATTTCGAATTTTTGTGAGAAGAAATTAAAAATAGACATTTCCGAGAACAAATAATTTGAAAAAAAAATCAAATCAGTTGCTATGCTGATACAACCTGTTCAATGTGCCTTGGTTTAATTGTATTTTTGGAATAATCAATGTTCTTTTTTCCTCTGCCAGTAAACTGTGTTTTTACAAATAGTATAAACTAGCAGAGCACCCGACGTCGTTCGGGGTAAACAAATCAAAATAAAAAACAGTAATATAAATATTCAGTTCAGTATAATTTAAAGGAGACAAACTATTTTCTTTGTTTACATTAAGGCATCCTTATGAGCCATACTTTTAGCTTTATCGTGCTTTAACTAATATATATTGATAATCACTTGTACTACAAATCTTGTTCCATTATTAATATTAGGTGGATTAAGGTAACGATCAAATTTCTAAATTAAAATTATTCTACTACGGCACATTCTGTTTAGCTGCCTATTCGATTAGCTGTTTTAGTATAGCTGCACTTTCTGGTAGAATGCTTAATTCGGAAGTTTTATTCATTATGAATGAACCTTTTTCGTTTAACAGCATCGCGGGATTAAAAAACGATTTAATCAAAGTCACAAACTTTAGGTCATCACTGCTGTGATTTCTACCGCGCCTCAAAGCTTGCCGCTCAAAAAATATGCCGCTTCAATTCAATTTTTTAAATTTTTGTGTATTTTTCTAGCACTCAAAATCGAATTTTTTTGTGACACATTTCTCGGCGCACTTGAAATCACAACAGTTATGAGCTAAGTTTTGGGACTCTGTTGGAATAGAGGGGCTGGTATAAATTTTGAGCATCGTTTTGCAGTTCGCTGGTATATCGTTTTGCGGTCTGCAGGGGAGTCGTTTTTGCGGTCTGCAGGGGAGTCGTTTTTGCGACCCGCCCGAACTTATGCGCCGCTAGCAGCCGGTTAGTTTGCGTTTGTACTTCATGCTGTAAGCATCGCATGCGCGAGCTGTTTTGCTGAATACACACGTACAGATACAAAAATATTGCGCTTCCCTGTGGGGAAAATCTCTAATTCTGAGCTGGTGCGCCTGTAGTACGTTTAGACCCTGCACTGGTTCGAGATAAATCTCTTTTGCATACAAACAACTGGCGAATTTAACATGGCGATGTCCTAGGAAGTGTCAATTGCCCCCGCTGCATCCCTTTTTCGATAGTTCCGAACTAGTTCTAAATTCTATAGTTCCGAACCAGTTTTAAAATCGCCAGACGAAAGAAAAAAGTATCATGATTTTTCCATCTTTTCTGTTCTTCCGTGGGCGATTTTACATTATTTTCAAAGAAACTTTTTTTCTATTTCAAATAAAATTTGTTTGAATGATTGATTGTAAGAAATGTACGTTTACATACCTTTGGCTGTAGCTGACTTTGCAGAGGTGCTCGCTGTTATTGGTTAGATTCCAGACGGTTCCAAGATGTTAATATGTGAACACAAAGTTTTGTTTTGTATTACCAAACTATGAAATAGCATCTGCGAAGTGCAGAATAAAAGTGCATTTGATCGAAAAAGCCGCCAAACACATATCTATGTAAATTAAACAAGCCCCCGCTGCATTACTTTTCGATAGTTTCGAACTAGTTCTAAATTCGACAGATAAGATCTAGTTCGTTCTGCGTCCGTTTTTCTATAATTCCGAACCAGTTCTAAATTCGTCACTTTAGATATAGATTTCTTATGAAAAAAGAGAAATAAAATAGTGTTTTTAAGAGTCCCACATTTCGCTGATTTTGAACTGGTGGGGATCTACTTACTATCGGACTGGTTCGTTTTTGGCGATAAAGATCTAGTACGGAACTAGAAATTTTATTCACCAGTCCGCGGTTTCCCTGCAGGGTTGTATTGGGAGCTCTGCCAACGCTGTGCACCACTGGCTTACAACATACATGTTTACATATGGATGTTTGCGGGTACATAAGTATG
Source organism: Rhagoletis zephyria (assembly GCF_001687245.7). NCBI lineage: Eukaryota > Metazoa > Arthropoda > Insecta > Diptera > Tephritidae > Rhagoletis > Rhagoletis zephyria. Next base: position 130,621 of record NW_016157202.1, read on the forward strand.
TACGAATTAGGGATGTTAATTTTTCGGCTTTTTCCGATCCCGGGATTTACGGGATGGCGTTGTCACAATCCCGTGATTTAGATATTCATTACTCTTCAACAATTTGAATTGAAAAAATTGCTTCTATATTGTTTGAGAAGCTCCCTACCATGAAATAAATAATAAATAAATGGGTTTGAAACCATGGTACAATAATTACAGGTATGGTCTTCCCAGAGAGCGCATATTCCGATCTGACTTATTTAAAAGTATCACTGTTGCCCAAAATATCGCTTTTTTGAAATCCCATATGCTATATATGTTCACGTATTTTTTTAACAAACCATCTTACAGAGAACTTATTCAATTTGCAAAAGCTGAAAAAAAACATTTGTTGTAAGAAAATGCAAAACTTGTATGGCTCATTTAATTTTAAACGTTTTTTCTTTTGTTTTGAAAACTTGAATTGAGCGAAAACAAAAAGCAAAGCCAAATAAAAGTAAAATAATCAACATTGAACTGCGTCAAAATTAAAATAAGGGAGCACGAATTTCGATGTGAAGCAAAACTCTCTAGGCAGACAATACCTGTAATTATTTTACCATGCTTTGAAACCTACTTTTTTTTTAAAGTGGCGTTTTTATTTTTTCTCACTGACCACAGGATTTATTTTGAAGGACTTTGTAATTTCAAAGATATGATTAATTTCAAAAATTATTAAAACACTCAATGCAATGTAGACTAAGAATATAGGTAACAAATGCAATAGGAAATTTCTTTAGAATTTAAAAAATTTAAATTTTTTGATTCACAAGGACGAATAGGTATTTTTTAAGCTGACAAAGTTAGAAGAACGAAATTCGAACATATATTGCGAAATTTCAAGGATTAAATTTTAAAATGACAATTTCAATATTTACCAACCCTTCTGCACTAGAAACTTGAATATGTATAAGTTCTACAGGATTTCCTCATTAATTTTATATCCATACTTCTTCTCTACGCACATTTCTCTGAATTTGNTATCAAAAATATGTTCCAAGTGGGAGTGTTTTAAGAAAACTTCAAACTAACTGGAAGAGAATGGTATATACCTTATGTATTTATTCTTTATTTCAATACTGTTAACTTTTATTCCAGACGGAACCTTTTATCCATTAAAAATCGAGATTTGTATGAAATATTTTTTAAAAGCCCGTCTAAATTACTACAATGCAAGTTCAGAGATGTGGAACAATATATTTCAAGCCAAACCAGCTGCCCAGCTTCGGAAAGAAAGAAGTTGCAAATATGTTTGCGCAATTTCAAGAGCTACATTACCTTAAAATGGATCAGATGCGGTAGACACAAAAATAGATTTTATGAATCGGAAAAAGCGTGGTTAGAAAAAACTTGTCAATTTGTGGTGTATCAGATACCTAAAGGAGGAAGGCCCACTAAAGACTTTGGGGAATTTAGTGACCAGTCAAAACGTAGGAAAACTGCCTAGCTTCGTCAAGATTATTCCCACGAACAATTAACGTTCGCAGTGAAGCTAAACAAGTTTTCGACACTATTAATCCCCCATCTGAAGAAACTTCTCTGAACTGCCGCATGTTTTTTTCGAATCGCGAAATAAAGATTTCAAAGCGTATCGTGAACGTTTTAGCAGAATAACTTCAAGGAAAGCTAACCTTGAAGATGTATTCCATCGTCTAATTTATTCTTCTGATCCTCACATTACGAGTTTAAGACCTTTACAAACAGTAAAAAGAAAATCATTTGATCCAGAAGTAAAATACATGCTTTTAGAAGAGAATTTTGAATATACACAACCTGAATCTGATGATTCTATAGACGAATAAAATTTTTATCGGGCCTTGCNTGGAAACAAAATTTATAGCAATCGTAAGTGTGGTAAGCAACTTTACAAAATACATACATTNTTGTTTACATTCACTGTTGCCAACTTGATGCTTTTCGCGCCAAATTTAGTGGGTATTCCAAACGCGAAAATTTTTGANATAACTTCAAGGAAAGCTAACCTTGAAGATGTATTCCATCGTCTAATTTATTCTTCTGATCCTCACATTACGAGTTTAAGACCTTTACAAACAGTAAAAAGAAAATCATTTGATCCAGAAGTAAAATACATGCTTTTAGAAGAGAATTTTGAATATACACAACCTGAATCTGATGATTCTATAGACGAATAAAATTTTTATCGGGCCTTGCACCGTTTTGTTATTGTTTCTATTTTAAGTAATCTTTATGGCCCGTTACCATAATAACAATTATCAATGTATAATGAATTAGTTTTTCAGTGTTTATAACACGAGNCAAAATATGTGGCAGCACCTTCAATCATGCCAGAAGAAATCGACCGTCGCACACTGGGGCTTCTTCATAGAGGGCGATGCTCAAAACTCATTANTTTATAACACGAGGTGACTTATTGGAAATAGTGGATGATCTGGGTTTATTATTTTTCTCTAAATATCTACATATTTTTCAATTTAACAAGAAAAAAAATTTGTTGAACAGTGTTAGTACACAAAATAATGAAATAATATTATAAAAATAATATTATATATCCGTTTTAGATGTGTCTTCGTAGTTTTCAGGGGAAAAATCCGGTTACATACTTTTGAGCACCAACTTGTATAAAGCGGCCTATTGTGCGACGTCGATTCGAACTCGTCTTCGCGCGGTGGCAAATTGGGTTCTAACTTTTCCGAATTGTAATTCCCGCCTGTAGCAGGCTCGTATGCCCTGTTTTTTTTACAATTCCTATCGTGGCAGTTTTGTCTACTTGCCTCTACTTCTCCAGCAGTTGTTTTCCACGATTTTTGTTTTTCTATTCCTATCTTTATATTTTTCACTTTTATTTTGCCAAATCGCAACTTCTCCCTTCGAAAATTGAAAATAAAATCTTCAAAAAATCGTTTACTTGCAATATCCCGCGATGTGCTCACTTCAATGGTTCAAAATACCCTGATATGACGAAATGGGTTAAAAGTAAACTGATATGGCGACATGGATTAATGTTCGCGAACTGCGCCACTAACGGTCGAACAAATCAGAAGAGTTTGAAAATTTTCAAATCCATCTGATTTGTTCGCGCACCATGCCACTAACGACAAAAATGGCATCGAACTCGAACAAGTCAGTCGGATTTGTTCGTTGTTAGTGCCTAGCATTACCCACGGACGTGTACGTAGCGTAGCGTAGAAGGACGTACAAAGATATCAAGTTCGCTGTTGGTAGAAAGAGAGAGAAGCAACGTCTACGTCACGGTCATGCGGTGGTGAGTTTTTGATAACACGCAGATCCCATAAGATCCGCTTTTTATGTCCGTGAGTAACTGCGCTTTAAGTTCGCCTTGCTATTGGAAGCTACGGGCCTTGTTGTTGTTTTTCCTCTCGAGGATAAAAACTAAAAGGGCGAAAGTTCACATAAGCAGGGCAAAAAATTTGGCGATAGAATCTTTCATATATAGCAGTAGCAACTCCAACTTAAAATTCACTTTTTTATTTAGTTAGACGGCGCATCTCTCCTACCTAATCTATGACACGCAAGGTAGAGCTATCCGTGTTGGCATGCTTTACTACGTAATCACTAATATTATTTGCTGAAACTGAGGGCTGGAATGAAGATAAATGAAGCCAGTTCATACGAGCAACAATAGCTAGTTCAGTATTCAGACGCTTACAACGTTTATTATTATCATTGAGATATTAGACGTACTATGATTTACAGCGGCATTGTTCATACCAGCATTTAGTTGAGACTGAACCTTCGAAGCCAAGGTACTGTCTTATTTTTTGTTAAAGACGGAGACGAGGTATCACGAGTGATATTATTACCCTGCAGGGAAAGCTACCAGTTGTGAACCAGAAAGCTACCAGTTTGCGTTTCAGGCCCAACTAGTTCACGTTGTATCCTTTTGCAATGTTAGCGACGGGTCTTTTTAACAATGCGGTGTCATAGGAGATGCCAATTGTCCGCTCCTGCATCAGCACGCTACCAGTAGAAATACTTGTAGCATCATACCAGTAGACGGGATAGACTGCCTATTGATTTTGCTCGCGGCGCTGCAACAATGGCAATGGTCGACAGAGTAAAGCTTTTGCACGCCAAATCAAGAGATCCGAGTTAGAATNGAGATGCCAATTGTCCGCTCCTGCATCAGCACGCTACCAGTAGAAATACTTGTAGCATCATACCAGTAGACGGGATAGACTGCCTATTGATTTTGCTCGCGGCGCTGCAACAATGGCAATGGTCGACAGAGTAAAGCTTTTGCACGCCAAATCAAGAGATCCGAGTTAGAATCTCAGTGAGCGAATCTTTTTTTATACCCGAGCGCACTTGTGCACAAGGGTATATTAATTTTGTTCACATAACGGTTGTTTGTAACAGCCAAAACGAATCGAGATAGATATAGACAAATGTATACATAAATNTGTCCGTCTGTCCGTCCGTCCGTGTACACGATAACTCGAGCAAAAATTGAGATATCTCAACGAAATTTGGTATGTAGGTTTCCATTAATACAAGGTAGGTTGGTATTAAAAATGGGCCGAAATCGGACTGTAACCACGCCCACATCCCATATAACGGTAATTTAGAGAAATACGAAATTTGCGATAAATTAGTAAATATTAAAGCTAATTTATACAAAATCGATGCTTGCAACAACTCTTTACCAAGAAATACGTTTATGATAAAATTTTGGAAAATGGGTGTGGCACCGCCCATTTATGACCACATGTATATATCTCGGTAACAGTTCTACCAATTTGTACCAAACTCGGTATGGTTATTGTGCTTGCCACATAAAAGCAAAACGTTGAAAATTATCGAAATCGGAATAAAATTACTTGCGCTTTTCATATAACGATAAATTTCAGAAATGCTTGAAACTTAAATATTTCGAAATTTAAGGACGCTAATTTTCTCAAAATTGATACACCCCGGCTTACAATGTAGCGGTAGCTTTCGGAAAGGTGAAACAAATATATTTAATACTTGCGCCGGGTATTTAATGTTCGGCTCCGCCCGAACTTAGACTTTCTTACTTGTTAGTTTTAGTTTTTTATTTATTTTATTTCTCTCTTGTTGTAATTTTTAAATTTATTGTTTTAAAAAGAACAAAAAATTATTTCTTTTCATTTTTTTATTGGTATTTTTATATTTAGGTTCTTTCCAAATGAAATTAAATTTATGTACAATTTTTATTTTATATTTAAACTGAAATAATGATTTAAATTGATTTACTTACTTTACTTTAACAACTACCACGCGCTCTCGAACCTGAGATCTCAGGTCCAGAATCGGTAGTCTTCACTCGACACCACAGCCGACATTTTTTATGAAAGCAATTAACCGCATTTTAGTTTTGGTTGTGGCTATTCAAAGACAGATGTCGCTGATCTCATAAGTTGTTCGAAATTGCCGAAATGGTAGGCCGACGCTCTGGCGCATACTATGGTTTGGCATTTCACTGCGGAGAACTGCTATATTATAGTCCATCATGAACTGGTCTGAATTTCCCATTTAATACCAGTTTTTGAACCCAAATTTCTACCAACTAATTTACTTTTGGCGGCCGCTGTGGTGTAGTGGTCAGCAGTGCGCGCTTCCACTCCGCAGCGCCTGGGTTCAAGTCCTGGTCAAAGCAACATCCCAAAAAAAATTGTTGAAAACAGGTTTTTTCTTAACAGCGGTCGCCACTCGGCAGGCAATGGCAAACCTCCGAGTGTATTTCTGCCATGAAAAACAGCTTCTCATTAAAATACAATCGCCGTTCGGAGTCGGCGTAAAACATCAAGGCGCACGCCACAAATCGGAGAAGAAGCGCGGCCAAACACTAACATACATATGTGTAAGCGCCTATCTATAATAATAATAATAATAATAATAATTATTCTTATTATTATTATTATTATTATTATTATTAGTTTACTTTTTTCTATGAGGAACTGGTATAATTATGGTTCATAACGAACTGGTACGACTTCTATCCTTAAATAATAGCTCATGAACTGGAATTTGTGCATACTGGTTCAGCTTTTCACTGCAGGGTATCAACAACAACATCACCCGGCAGGAAAAATTGCCGGTAATTGACATATCACATACCGGTCACAAAGAGAATATACCGGTCTTAATTCCGGTTCTTATATCTGAAAAGGAGCGGCAACTTTAACATGGTTGTCATTGGAGGGGACCAATTGCCACCACATAGAGACTTTTGGGGCAGAACTGTGACAATTTGAGTGAACCTCTCCTTTGACAGGTCCTTTTTTTACCGGTTTTGTGATTGGTATAAAAGAGAAGCTTGCGGTGCCAGTTACGAGCATCTGCATACCTCATCTCATAGAAAACTCTGATTTCTGCAAAAATTTGTATATGTGACCTGGTATACGGAAAGGGGGCTAGGTGTCAAAAAATCAATTTTCACTTTTTGGTTGATTCGGATGGAAGATGAGATGCTTTTCACTTTTAACAGCTTTTTCACAGAAAACTAGTTTTCGCACGTAAGCTCCCTTTTCGTAGACCTGGTCTCATATATAAAATGTACACAAGTTTGATTAATTTTTTCAAATTAAGTCAATTTCATAAACATCTGCAGAATGAACAGGGTGTCCAAAACTGCGCTAAATATTCACAATATTTTGCAAGCAACACATATTTTTTTGTTATTAAAAAAAATATTATCCGTGTTGCAAATAAAACCATATAAATCAAGTTTCAAATTGTATACAAAATTAAGGAAAATTTAACGAGTTTTCATCAAAATTTTAAACATTTTACTCAGGTTTTAAAAAAAATTTCTAGTATGCAGTTATATAGCCTATTTAATTTAGGTATAACAGGGTATAAATTTGAACTGGCTAAGAAATCGCATTGATTTTTATTAATTTTTTTGCTGACAGCTTTTTAAATGGAAGAAACTACGTACAGCTGACAGCAAATGAATACAAAAATCACATTTAGGTATAACAGGGTATACATTTGAACTGGCTAAGAAATCGCATTGGTTTTTATTAATTTTTTTGCTGACAGCTTTTTAAATGGAAGAAACTACGTACAGCTGACAGCAAATGAATACAAAAATCACATTTTTGAGAAAAAACTTAACATCATTCATATTAAATTATATAAACCTTTTGAATTCCAATGAATGTTTTAACTAAGATTAAAATTGTATGTTGGCGTCAGTTAAGATATTACATGAACCACTTGCATACAACTAATTATGAAAAAAGAATTTGGAACACAAAAATTCATTTTTAAATTTCCATAGCCATGGAACTTTAATATTTTGTAGCCTTACTAAACAAAATAATGAGTACACAGTGATTTCGTTTTTCAGAACTTTTTTTACCCAGACGTCGTAGTTTTATCTCACTGGCGTCGTACTTTTGATGTTCATTCGGCTTTTTTCGGCCGAGTTAATGATTGTTGAATGTGACCAGTGTTGCCATTTTATCCGTTTTCCGGTTAGATGTAGCCGGTTGCGGTAGCAAACAGCCGGAGAAATTTCGGTTTAGCCGGCTGCCGATTTGTTAGCCGTTTGGTAAAAAAATGGCCGTTTTTAGCCGTTTTCTATTTGCCTTGTTTTCTCAAAATTCAAATAAAAAAAAAATACATACATATATATGTTTCCATTTTTTACTAAGCGACCCAAAATCTGTTAGAAGTTGCTACTAGCCTTATCGCTGAGAAAAGTTTCATGTCAGGCTGCGTTATATAAACTTGGGCCGATTTCGCTTATTTTTATTTCAAACGAATATATTTTTTCTAAAGAAGGCCGTAGCGAAGTGTTTGTTATGAATATTTTAAATTTAAGTGGGAAGTATTATTCGCAAACTTAGAAAATAACAAATTATTTCACTGTTTGTTTAACACGCGTTTGTGTTTGAATATAGTGCCAACACATAGAATAAATATTACATGTATTGTCTTCTCAANGGTTCCCAAACTTTTTTCACCGCGGCACCCTTGTTGTGCTAAAAAAATTTTGCGGCACAGTTTACTGATTACGAAAACAAGAAAACACAATGCAAATTTTTTACTAATTTATCTTTAATGTAAGGAATGAAATTTTTTTGATGAATTTTTCATTATTTCCTTTAAGTTTATTGGTAGTACGGTTGCCAGACTNTTTTTTTGCTGAGAACTTATTTAAATACCAAAAACCGAAGGCCTACTTGACTTAAATAAAACCAACACTGAAATGCGTCAAAATGAAAATAAAAGCAAAACTCTCTGGGAAGACAATAGTTTGTTCTTCGAAAATCCAGCGAGAATTATCACTCAAAATATCAGATAGTAAGGAAAAATGCTCCCAAATTCTCTATCAAGTAGATAAATTTTCAAATTTTTGTNAATATATCAACCCTTTTATGGGCATATCGCCGGGTCGTTACGTACCAGTTGCGATAATGGGTTTGTTCCACAAGCTACTCGAAGTAACTTCGAGTTACATATACGCGTTCCACAAGTAAGTTTTAGAGTTTCTTTGATATACGCTCACAGTTTGAAATTTGCTCGAGTTTTTCTACAAGTGCTTGTGGAACAAACCTAATATCGAGGGCTTATATTTATTCAATAGCCTATATCTGCAATTTTCACAATAACAACTNATTATCACTCAAAATATCAGATAGTAAGGAAAAATGCTCCCAAATTCTCTATCAAGTAGATAAATTTTCAAATTTTTGTACGAACGCAAATTTGCAGGAATTTGCAAGTTTCCCTGCCAGCTAGGGTCCACGGTTGCGTTTCAAACATAAGAAATTTGTGTAGCTAGTATAAAAACAGGATCTACATGTATATTTCTTGTTAATCCGACTTTCTTCAACATACGTCTCAATTTCTTTGTCGTAGTAACTGTCAGGTTTCCTAAATCGACTATGGTTGCGATTGCATTCCGATTACGAATACAGTTTTTCTTCAGCCGAGTACCTTTCAAATCATTGGAGCTAACTAAACTAAGCTACTATTTACTTACATTTTTCATTTTAAAATCGCTCAAGTTTGTACATTTGTAAATTTAACGAACTTGTTTGTTAAAATTATCGTCGACAAAAAATCCAACCATGTGCCACAATCATATGTTTTTCCTAATTGCGAATTCTTGCTGGCAAAATTTTTTCCAACTTGAATTTGCTACTTCTCTCCAAGAACTAGTTAGTCATTTCTACCTGTGATTTATTTAAATAAAATATGTGAAATTTAGTTGAAACAGTTTAGCCGGTTTTTTTTCGCCAATTTAGCCAGTTGGTCCAAAAAGTTCTGGCAACACTGAATGTGACCAAAAATGAATTACTACCATCTGGATCACCAGGAGTGAGTCTAGTATTGGCAACATTTTCATCTATCAACTAACACGCCGGCATCATTTTCCACCGTTTGCATGAAGGGCAGATTCAGCATTAGCCGCATATGAAACCGAAGTATGAAGTTTTAGCAGCAGTAAGGCACGGTGCACATTAGAGTGATACGATATGCGATGCCATATGCAATACGATATGCGTTACGATACGCGATTCGATATGAAATGCGCGCAGTGCACGTTACAGCGATGCGATACGCGATGCGACACGCGATACCATTTTGTGATAGCTACACAAACATTTGTACCCTTATGAGCTTGTAAATGAGTTGCTTCTCAACCGAGTGTAGATCTTTCGAATGATGGGTCTATGTTTATAACTATAAACTTTTAAAAAATTTAAGAGAAAAGTATGTTTAATATCGAGTAAAACTGATGTTTATTTTTACAAAGTCGGCTAAAAATTAAATGAGATATGAAAATTTTCATGACAAATTATTTTAGAATATTGCGTTCACTACAAGGAGAAATCGGTGAAAGTTGAATTACAAAAAAAGGTTAAGCAAAAAGTTTTGAGTTGTATAGCCAAAAATATTATTTTTCTCATGAAACCCTGGTTCTTCTATTACTTTTGCTCTCTCTATTACACTACACAAACATTTGTGTCCTTATGAGCTTGTAAATGAGTTCCTTCTTAACCGAGTTTAGACCTTTCGAATGATGGGTGTATGCTCATATCTATAAACGTTTAAAAAATTTAAGAAAAAAGTATGTTTAATATCGAATAAAACTGATGTTTATTTTTACAAAGTCAAAATCATGTTTATTTTTACAAAGCAAAAATGTTTGATTTGTATAGCCACAAATATTATTTTTCTCATGAAACCCTGGTTCAGCTATTACTTTTGCTCTCTCAATTCTCTTTCTTTTGCTGGTTTCTGGATTTTACTGGGTAGTGCGTACGCGAACAGGGCTATTGACAAGCTGCAAAATATTGTTGCCATGTTTGGATATGAATGAATCAACAAAAGAGAAAAAATTACGTAAATTAATAATATTGCCATCATTTTATATTAAAATACAAGAAAACCCAACATAAACACGCTGTGAAAGGTGGGTTTGAAATGACTTTCGGTTATGATATTTGTATGGGATTTGGCAAGTGTCTTGACTGGTGTTTGCGAGTAAATACGCTAGGGGCAGCAAACCCAGGGTTTGCCTCTTGGTGGAAACGTGATATTAGGTTTCGAACGCTTTATTGTACATATGTACATACTTTTATGGATACCATTCATTGTTAGTATGTAAGTTTCCCTAGAGCAGGGGTTCCCAAACTTTTTTCACCGCGGCACCCTTGTTGTGCTAAAAAAATTTTGCGGCACAGTTTACTGATTACGAAAACAAGAAAACACAATGCAAATTTTTTACTAATTTATCTTTAATGTAAGGAATGAAATTTTTTTGATGAATTTTTCATTATTTCCTTTAAGTTTATTGGTAGTACGGTTGCCAGACTTACTGATTTTATCAGTACAGTACTGATATTTCAACTCTTGTACTGATTTTATTCATTTCTTCAATCAGTACGCTAATGTCCTGATTTTTCAAAATTTGTACTGATTTGAACTGAATTTTCAATTCAAACAAAAACTTTAGGATTTTCTTAAGGTTTTTACATAACGTTGTAACTTCTTTAAACTGTACTGTAAAAAGTAAGAAGATAATTTAATTATAGTAAACATTTTCAGATAATGTTTCATATGCCTAAGAAATTAATACAAAAAATATATCAACCCTTTTATGGGCATATCGCCGGGTCGTTACGTACCAGTTGCGATAATGGGTTTGTTCCACAAGCTACTCGAAGTAACTTCGAGTTACATATACGCGTTCCACAAGTAAGTTTTAGAGTTTCTTTGATATACGCTCACAGTTTGAAATTTGCTCGAGTTTTTCTACAAGTGCTTGTGGAACAAACCTAATATCGAGGGCTTATATTTATTCAATAGCCTATATCTGCAATTTTCACAATAACAACTTTGTGATGTTAGAACCCATCTGTGTCTTAGTTGTCATCACTGGTGTTAATTCCGACTTTGCAATTTAAAAGTAAATTCTTCTGTCAAGCGTGATACAAGGTCAGAATTAACATCACCGATGACAGTGAAGTCTAAGATGGATTTTTATATTGGAATCTCATTTTTATGAAAAATGCAGACAGAGGGTATTGAATATAAGCCCTCGATATGTTGGAGGTTTAATTATTTAAAAAGAAGGCTGACGTTTGTTTTGTCGGGTGTTGTAAGTTATCTCGAAGATAACTTTCAGTTTAATAACAACAAACTTGAATATTCGAATGGCTTTTGCCTATAACTTACAATTCTTTTTTCATAATTTACTCACATTGTAAAAGAGTTTTGCATACAAGATATAGTTAGATACTCTTATTAGCGAATTCTTAGCCTTTCAAAGTTTTTGCGTAGTTGAAAAAACTAATTTAAGCCATGAGGAATTATAAATGAAGTCCTTAAATAGTGGTACTTTTCCACAACTTGAAAAAATATGTAATTTTTTTTTCAATACCACACTCAACCGAAGCAACTGAGAGGATCTTAAGTATAAAGTTTTCTTCCTGGCGCTAAGAAAGAAACCGGCTTCTAATTACAAATTTTTAAAGTGAACTGCATATTAAAAGTAATTTTAAATTGAAAAATATAGAATTCTTTGACTATTTAAACACTGAAGATGGATATGATCTCATTATTGCTATTCAAAAATGTCGTAAATATAATGATGTCTACACTCATGTTAAAATGAATAACACTTTTCTTATGAACTATATTTTATTTATATACCAATATATTGTTAAAAGCAACTACTCTGGCGTTTTAAAGTATTATCTGATACTTACCGCCCTATTCCCACAACACTGACAAAATTCATCATATGACTATTGTCACAATTACTGCGCCTAAAACACAATATAAACATTGTTTCGCCGTTGTCACTTACTCAGTAGGTCATAACAATAAAACTGACAATTGTCATACGACAGCTTAAAATAAATTGCGCTGAGTTTTGTCAGTTGTGTGGGAATAGGGCGGTTACATTCATAATTTTTCTTTGAATAAAAATGTACTGAAAAGTACTGATTTTTTTAGCATGAAAAAGTCTAATGTACTGATTTCGGGCATACAAAATCTGGCAACCCTAATTGGTAGCTTTGTCAATTTTACCCTTAAATCATTTGACGCTGTATCTGTTTTTGCTCCTGTATCTGTTTTTTATGAACGCATATGTTGAGAATGCAGACTCACATAGAAACGTGGAAGTAAAACTCACTAGTCTTTTTAATGCTATCTTGCCAACAGGATTATTTTCTGCATACACTTGCATGCAGAACTCTTCTTGGCTTGCTTTTTGGTATTTAATTTTCAAAGTGCTGTCTTCACTGATGTCCAGCAAGTTTTTAAAAGCTTCATTGTCATCCCAGTAGGTTTACGTTTCGGGTCGCAGGAAAACGGGTATGCTACACAGCTGTAGACATCTTCAGAGTCGATATCGTCAAAATATTCAACAATGGTTTTTTCTAAACCTTCCAAGTAGCAAGTCATATTTTCAAGGAAGTTCGGGTGAAGATGAATCTCATTTGTGTTGACGAATTCTTGCAACCGACGAAAGTTGGAGATGTTTGCGTTTTTGACACATGCTTCAAAAAAAATAGTTTTTTGTGCAAGGCTTTTATTTTGACCAATTGAGCCCTTGCCTTGAAGAGATGTGGTTGTTTCATTTATTTTTTCGAATATGTCAGAAAGGTATCTTAGTTTAAGTAGCCAATCGACATCAGTTAATTTTGAAAAAAATACTGCTTTGTGAATGTGGTCACCAGTGCATCTTTTAGTTCAAACAATCTGGATAAAATCTTTCCTCTTGAAAGCCAGCGCACTTCTGTCTGCAGCACAAGGTGAAAGTGATCCATACCCATATCTTCAGCGGTAAGTTTTAAAAGGCGTTCTTGAAGCGGGCGGCTCTTCACAGGGGCATCCAATATGGTTTTTAAATCTTGTGGGATCTTTCTAGTCGGCAGGGAATGCCGATGGATCATACAGTGGCTAGTCGTAGCGTTTTCTGCTACTTGCTTCATCCTAGATACCGCTCCTTTCGTTTTTCAATCATTGCCGCTGCTCCATCACTGCAAATATCCACACCCTTGCTCCATTCCAAACCATTTTTCTGTACAAGCTTGTCGAAAAACCTTAAAAATTTCGTCGCCAGTTGCGTAAGTCTCAAGCACTACGCTCACCAAAAGTTCTTCTTCTATTTGCATTGCGAATGGGTACCTCACAAACACGAGGAGAACAGCAAGTCCCGCTACATCGGTATTTTCGTCAAGCTGCAAACTAAAAAATTCACAAGTTTTCAATCTTTTTATAAGTTCTGCACAGTACCAATCTTTTTGGCCATATCTGGACCTAGAATGCAACTAACAACATCCTTCAGGCAAGGCTTAATTAATGCTTCGGCAATGGTATGAGGTTTTCCAGTTTTTGCAATATATAAGCTGACAATGAATGAGGCTTCCGTTTCGTTTTCATTTTTAGAAATTCTCTCCATCATAGATGACCCTGCCTGAAGAGATAAAGCGCGGCGTTTGAAGATTTCTTCACCTTTGTGCACTAAATCAGAATGATTGCAGTCCAGATGTCTTTTTAATTTAGATGACACTAGGCAGCCGTTAGCAACAATTTTATGACAGTTAACGCATTGCCCTTCGGGTGCCTGTTCGTTCCAAACCGGAACAAAGCCAAACAAATTAAGGTAGCTAGGGTCATATTTTCTTATCTTCCTCGAATCTCTTTTGGTAAGTGTGTTTGGTTTCTGCTGACTGAGGCCGGCTTATTTGGGTCTTCGCTACTAGGAGCTTGTTGGTCACGTTCGGGGATGCTGGTTGTCATTTAATCAGTCGTTTCAGAAGCTTATACAATCTCCCCACCTTTTCGTTTCAAAGACCCAGTTTTTAGCCAATTGTCCATAATTCTGCAACAGAAACACTAACATAATGGATATGGGTCTAACCATTAAGTCCTTTGAAAAAAAAACTTGTTTCCAAGTAAATAACAGCATTAAAAGCACACTATAAATAAACCACCGCAATATTATTTGTGCTCGCCCTCTTTCGATTGAAGTGGTTTTGCCAAATGTATATATATTTTAAAAAAAGTTGCTTTCTCAAATAAACTTATATTGACCCAAGGCAGAAAAACCATTTAGTATTTTACTCAAACTCAATTTGACAAAACAACTTGTATGTGATAAGATGATTATTTTGTTTGAAAAAGCATTTGACAAATGGTCAAGATTGTAACTGTCTGCTTGATTAGAAGCTAATTTTATACATAAATATGTATTGTGTTTTGAAATGAATTGCTTTCTTTCTTTTCTTTTTAAAATAAATGTGTTATACTTTTAATTGTATATTTTACTTGATTATAAAGCACATTTTTGAATCTTGAGTGCATATTATATTCGCATATTTTAGATTTTTTAATGCATGAGAATTCCTAGCCATACTTATAAGTAATATTTCACCTACTTAGTCAATTATGGAGTTCACAAGATATTGTGCACTGTGGCATTGTTGTAGGCCATGTTTTCATTTTTGATTTTGCAAACATAACATTACTAAGATAGTTGTGAAATTTTACGATATGGGTATTTCCAAACTGGCGTTACGTGACACTACGTAACAATTACAAGTGTTGGCAGTAGAGATTTAAAGATATTAGTAAACATATGCGCTGGCGTGATAAGACACAAAAGAGAAGTTGATTTTGACTTGCAGAGCTCTGCAAATTGGGCAAGACTATATGTATAAAGGTCTTTACAGTAATTTTTTTAAATGTTTAAGGTTCATTTTCCAAGTTTTTAAATGTAAAAATATTTTCTGCTTTTTTCTTAATCAGCATGATGTTACATGACGTTACATTACTAAAATTACCATTGAAAAAGTTATGTTAATATTGTTCTTCAATGAATTTTTAACGGGAAGTGTCCTTTATGTCGAATATGTATACTTTTTTATTTTAACGTCAGCGCAATTTCCATTTTCTTTCAAATTTATGTCTTACTACGTTTCAACTAAACATGCCAAATGTGAAACAAACCAGAGCTTATATACGGTTTTTCAAAATATCTTCCGACCCGAGCGCCACCTAACAAAGATTTGGCAAAAATGCTTCTGAGTACATAACCCGTATATATTATAAAAAGCAGCCAAATCGGCCTATAAATAATTAAGATATAGGACTTTTTTGCGGTAGACCTTCCGCTGGGAACGCTCATATACAACTATACGATAGTACAAAACGTCTTATGAACTCCCTAAAAACATATTTCACCAACATACTATGTTGTTTAAGTAATTTTCTAGTGGGATCAGTACTGACTAAGCTGTTTTGATTGAAAACACAGTGCTCCAAACGTGTTAGGAGGCACGTCACTCGTTAATTGTCAAAACGAACTACACAAACATATTTTTTTTGTTAATACGTGAGCATCTACTATCTCCTGACCGTGGCCCTAAACCTGATCTTATACATATATAATACATATGCACAGGGGCGCACCCAGGAATATATTTTAGGGGGGGTTTTATATTTCTGAAGATATATCACCGGAAAATATTGAAAAGTTGCTTCAGATAATACCCTCTCTAATATACATTTATGCGAGTTTTATGAACAGTATGTAATAAATAAATAAACGTTTTAAAATTCATAAACTGCACTTTATTTACAGATTAACAGAACTCAAACGCTTTTAACCGACTTCAAAAAAAAGGGAGGTTATCATCTCGCCGGAATACATAACTTTGGACCACGTGAACCGTTTTCAATAATCCTTTTTTTATTAGAAAGATAGTACCTCAAGGTTCGTCCCGTAATTTGTTTTAGAACTCCGAGGATTGGATCATGAAGAAATTAACGGTACCCCTAATTTTGAATATGAGAATTGAAGTCGGTTGTGTTCTTTCCTTAAAAACTACTTGCTTAATAAAAAGTTCTACAAACTCAAGATGCGCTCAACTTTCAAAAGTACCTAATAAAAAATTTTAAAAAAGAGTCAGTAAAAATAAATAATAAAATTTATTGATTCCATGAATTTTTGCACTTCTATGTTCATTTTTTCGATTTCTGGTTTTCGATAGAGATGGTGATTTTTCACGATTGCTAAATTTTTTTAATATTTCAAATACCGAAAAAATTAACTGAACTCTCAAGAAAAACGAAAAATTCATATAAAACGACGGACGAGAAATGGAAAAGAAATTTTCTTCTACCAAAATTTCTTAAATCAGTTTGCAGCTCTCAAGAAAAAAAATGCTCGTATATTTATTCCCTCATGAAAATTTACAGCAAAAGCAAAGCGCTTTTTCAAGCAACAGAAATTATAATAAATATTTCTTATAATTTCCTTGAGAGCTGGATTCTTAGCTTTAAGATACAGATTGTATTTGAGGTTATTAGCTTTAGGGGGGGTTTGAACCCCAAAACCCACCCCTTGTGTGCGCTAATGCATATGCATATGTATGTACATTAGGCATATGACTTTTCAAATTACTTTTGGAAAAGTTAAATCTACAAGGTATTACCATGTTCTGACCGACATCGAAAACATGTTCTCGTTGGTAAAACTGGGTTTCGACCTAAAACTTATGTTTTCGTCCATGTAAAATCTGTCAAACGAAAACTAGTTTTCGCTTAAAACCACTTGATCGGTGTCTGCACTAGTTTTTTTCGATTATTTATCGAAGTGGAAGTAATATTTTATCATCTTTATTATCTATAATTGGCTGGCAAAAATAAAGTAAGCATGGAAGTTAAAGGTTGTTAATGAAAAGAAATTGAAGGAAAAGTATTTTGGTTTTGTTTTTGTGTAGCAAAACTGTAAACAAAGGATAAAAGAAATGTCAACGAAAACACCAACAGTCGGTGTGAACAGCCTTCAGCCCACAATCCCAAAACTCGTTTTCAAGGTGTTTTCGTTGTCGGTCAGAATATGGTATATGATGCAATGAGTTTGTATGTACATATAAAATCAAAAACCTCCCGCAGGAATCCTATTGAAATTTTTGAACCCACTTATAATTATTTTTTTTTTTATATTTGGGGTATTCACAACGGTGTCGTAAGTGTCGTATTGTTGTTTGTCGTAAACTTTAAACGCATAAAAAATATATTAAGGGGGTTTGCAAAGTACGATCTAAGTCATATTTTGAATTTTTGCAGTGTTCAAAAATAGTTGGTTGTCGTTTCAAGTTCTTTAAACATTTATTTAAGCTTTTAAAGTTTACGACATACAACAATACGACACTTACGATACCGTTGTGAATCCCTCAATTGTAAAATTTTCAGAAATAACGTAAATAGCTCCGAGGCCGACCGCTTAACTGAAAAGTGTTGTAAGCAACTTGAATAAGAAATTCAATTCGCTTTTTTTTAAGATTTTAAAGAAAACCGAAATTTAGTAACCACTTGTGAAGATAATTGCAATATAGTGAATTGACTTTTTCCAACCTGATATAACCAAAATTTAGCTAAATTTTTAATTCTGTTCTACTTTTATTAAACTTGATTCCATATTCGGATACAGGAGGAATTTTTTAAATCGGAGTTACATTAAGGTAGTGCCATCAGATTTTTTGAAAAATAAATTGTTTAAATAAAATTTTAGTACCTTATTTTTTCCTCCGATAGTTCAAAAAATAGTACACCATCATTACTTTATTTCATAAGGAATTTAATCAGCTCCCCATCATCAAATTTTCAGTAAAAAAAAACACGAAAATTACCCGGAAAATCAATCTTTAGGTCTGGTAGCTTTGTATCTAGACCAAAGAGAGCCCAATAATTTAAAGAAATGTAATGAAAAACACGTGAATTGTACTAAATGTGGTGCGAATATAATGCATAAGGTATGAGTTTTGATCTAAAATTGATTACAATGTCATGTAAAAGCGGACTATGGGTACAATTACCCATTTACTGACAGAAGTTCGATGTATTGTACCAATCGTGTGACTACAAATAAAATTTCCGAATTTTTTTATTTTGTACCAATAGCCCAATATAAAAAATACACACATCTGAACACATGTACCGATCGTGTGACACTGCCTTTATATACCTACCAGGGTTGTTGCGAATATTATTCCAAAATAAAAGATCTTTCCGGATAATAAACAAACGCCTGTCCAAATTAAACAAATTTGGTATCATAAGAAAGAGGAATGAAATATCTTTTAAACAGAAATAACAAACGACCTCTATTTAAATTTTGTTTATAATTTAAAACCGAAGAAATGCATATACATGACAAAAGGTTTGTTCTATGGTAATTGATTAACATTTTTTGTTGAAATAATTTTCGATATGTGGCTTTCCTCGTTTAGACATTTCAGTTTTAAAGCTATTTAAACCCTCTTTCATTTGATACCAAACTTGTTTAATTTGGATAAGCGGTTTCTTTATTATCCGGAAAAGACTTTTATTTCGGATTATATTCGCAACAACCCTGATACCTACATAGAAGGTAAACTTCAAAGGTTAGGGGGGCTCGAGCCTCTTCGCCTAGGTAGCGACGCTCATGCACGTGCGCAAACATATGTATTTACATGTATTTACATACCTATATACTTATGCATTTATGTGAACAATGTTCACTGAACATACATATGTACATTCATCCGTAATAATAATACTAAATTGGCGCTTACACATTTGTTAGTGTTTGGCCGAGCTTCTCCTCCGATTTGTGGCGTGCGCCTTGATGTTGTCACACAAAAGGAAGGGACCTACAGTTTTACGCCGACTCCGAACGGCGATTGTGTTTTTATGAGGTTTTGCCATTGCCTGCCGATGAGCGACCCCTATTAAGAAAAAACCGTTTCTCTATATTTTTTGCGATGTTGCTTTGACCAGAGCTTGAACCCAGGCCTTGCGGAGTGATAGCGCGCACTGCTAACCACTACACCACAGTGTACGTACATATGTAGATATTATTTATTTCACTTACTTTAAAACTTATAATTGAAATCAAATTCAGTTCAATTTTGGAAATTTAACCTACAAGATGCCTACCACAGCAGATAGTGTTTTCGTTGCTCGTTCTGCAGGTATATCCGCTGAAGGTGTTCCTGATCAATACGCTGACGGAAAAGCTGCAAAGGTTTGGGAAATATTTATTGGAGACAAAAATTCACGTACAGAAAATTATAAGAATTTTCTGGTCGATTTACTTCGATCAAAGAAATGTAAGAGAGTA
This sequence comes from Rhagoletis zephyria, assembly GCF_001687245.7. Classification (NCBI taxonomy): domain Eukaryota; kingdom Metazoa; phylum Arthropoda; class Insecta; order Diptera; family Tephritidae; genus Rhagoletis; species Rhagoletis zephyria. The sequence continues at coordinate 150,248 of NW_016157202.1, forward strand.
TTAGACGTGGCATGTGGAACAGGGTGAGTTCACGTTCATTTCGATTTGCTTCAAATCGTGTTGAGGGCGCTTTACGTGAAAAAAGTTATAACATATTTTTGGCAACGTAAAATTTTTGAATTCTTGTTCTTGGAGATATGCAATCTGTCGGAGGTGTACAATCTGTCAAAGAGTGGATTTTGTTCCAATTTAGACTAAACATGTATATTGATACTATCTTCTTCAAACCCCTGGGGTCCTACTAATCGTTGACTTCATCTTAACGTTAGAAGCTAAAACTTTTTTTAACAATTGTTTATTACAGTATATTTTGCTTTGTTGCCATTATACTGAAGTGCACAGTTAAGATACCTACCCCAAAATGCGCATCAGCGGCATTATTTTTAACATTTATAAGGAAAATGCTCCGATAGTTGCATTAAACATACCTGCACATTAGAGATACCTGTCCTAAAAATTCTGCAACTATTATCAATTACCAAAGAAAGTATTACGTTTACCTGCACTGGCTCTACACGTACCATAATTTTACAAGGAACAAGGAAACGGACATAATTTTATGTAGTTTATAGATAATTTAGAAACCATTCGGAAAAAATATAGCTTGAGCAATTTCTACGTGGTAAGTGCTCCTCCATTATTTGGTTTCATAGGGATTCAGATACCTTCCTCATTGAAGTAGAAAAGAAAATTCGCGTAAGTGCTTTTTTCGGTTAAGCGCACAAGCTTTTGGTGCAAAGAAGAATGTGCAGCTAAGCAAAATGTACTGTATTTGGATCTTTCTGTCCTAATCTAACAACAATTATGCAAATCTTATGAACNAACAAGGAAACGGACATAATTTTATGTAGTTTATAGATAATTTAGAAACCATTCGGAAAAAATATAGCTTGAGCAATTTCTACGTGGTAAGTGCTCCTCCATTATTTGGTTTCATAGGGATTCAGATACCTTCCTCATTGAAGTAGAAAAGAAAATTCGCGTAAGTGCTTTTTTCGGTTAAGCGCACAAGCTTTTGGTGCAAAGAAGAATGTGCAGCTAAGCAAAATGTACTGTATTTGGATCTTTCTGTCCTAATCTAACAACAATTAAGTTAAAAGTTAAAGATTTTCATTGTAACTAGGAAATCGTTTAATACTCAAATTAACCCTCTCCGTGCATTTGTACTACATTGGGAGCGTGCCACTAAAAATCGTATAAATATTTTTGTAAACATATTAAACCTTATGAAGTTTTTGACTGTCCCAAATAGTTTACGAAAATTTCAAATCGAAAACGTTTCAAAATTGTTTTTAGAATTTAATTAAAAATATAGACCATTTTATAAAATTCCAGTGACACGCAAGTGGTGGTAATTTACTGCACAAAAAATATGTGAAAATCAAGTAAAATTACTAAGAAAAGCACGTAACATGGAAATTTTTAAAGCATTTCATCATATAACAAGTAAGAAAGTCTAAGTTCGGGCGGAGCCGAACATTAAATTCCCGGCGCAAGTATTAAATATATGTTATTCACCTTTTCGGAAGCTATCGCTACATGGTAAGCCAGGGTGTATCAATATTGAGTAAATTAGCGTCCTTAATTTCGAAATATTGAAGTTTCAAGCATTTCTGAAATTTACCGTCACATGAAACGCGGCCGTAATTTTAGTCCGCTTTCAACAATTTTCACGTTTTGATTTTGTGTGGCAAGCACAATTACCGTACCGAGTTTGGTACAAATTGGTAGAACGGTTACTGAGATACATATATGTGATCATAAGTGGGCGGTGTCACGCCCATTTTATCATAAACGTATTTCTTGGTATGTCGGCCGCTGTGGTGTAGTGGTAAGCAGTGTGCGCTTCCACTCCGCAGCACCTGGGTTCAAACCCTGGTCAAAGCAACATCGCAAAAAAATATAGAAAAAAGATTTTTTCTTAACAGCGGTCGTCCCTCGGCAGGCAATGGCAAACCTCCGAGTGTTTTTCTGCCATGAAAAACAGCTTCTCTTAAAAATACAATCGCCGTTCGGAGTCGGCGTAAAATTGTAGGTCCCTCCGCTTTGTGTGACAACAACAAGGCGCACGCCACAAATCGGAGGAGAAGCTCGGCCAAACACTAACATATGTGTAAGCGCCAATCTATTATTATTATTATTATTATTATTTCTTGGTAAAGAATTGTTGCAAGCATCAATTTTGAATAAATTAGCTTTAAAATGTACTGATTTGTCGAAGATTTTGTATTTCTCTAAATTACCGTTACATGGGATGTGGGCGTGGTTATTGTCCGATTTTAAAGCTTTTCAGCTTTTGGTATGTTATTCTAAGGCAAAAACTAGGTTTGGAAGAAATTGGTTCAGCGGCGTGGGCGTGGGCATGGGCGTGGCTACGCCCATTTACCAAAAATGTATAATACTAGTAATAATCGCCGAAAATCGGGGTGCTCCGTGGTCCTAAAATCTGCATATTTCTTTTTTCTAAAAACCACGTGCATCGATTTTGGTAGTTAACTTCAACTTGGTATTTCGGCAAGACCGTACTCTACTCAATACGCCATGCGTAAAGCAATCCTCTTGCTAGGGTCTGACCTTGACCCTGCAGTAAATCGCTCTAGTTCAGAACTAGCGCAGAACTAGCTCTTTAAGAGGCGGTACTGGTTCTCGATCTATCCCAACGCAATGCTTTCAACTGTCTCTTTTTACATGGCGATGTCCTACGAAGTGGAAATTGCCACCTCTGCAGAACTTTCGAACTAGTTCTGAACTGGTTCTATTTTCGACAGTTCTGGGTCAATAAGTTTTTTATGAGAAAAAATTTTAAAATTAGATTACTGGATATTTTTTCTTTTCTGAACTGTTTCCATTTTGGACAGATCTGCGACAATTAGTTTTTTTATGGAAAAATTTTGATTATTCGATTTTTTGTTTTTTTTTTTTTAATTTTTTCTGTTCTTTTACAGATTGCATTTGATCTAACTTTTTTTATTTTATTTATATTAAACTTGATCATTTTCTCATAAATTTTTTAGCGGCACTCAACAATTTAAATTTATTAAATTTGAAAATCACAACTGCCTCCACCGCGATTTGAACTCGCGACCAACGATGTTAGAGTCGGAGGTCTTCCCGCTGAGCTATTGTAGTATTGTACGAGAAGTGAGAATTTGTGCATTTACTTCTCAACAGAGCGCAACTAGCACACCAAAAGTTTCAACTGTCCCTTTCTGCAGCCGTTTTGCACTAGTTCAGAGATAGTTCTGAAATGTATAGGGCGGATCTAGCGCTTTAACAGACTGTTTCTAAATTTTACTGCAGGGTGAGACTTATTTATTGTTATTGCGAACGCTACAATAATTTTGAATTGGCGACATTTAAATACGAAAGCAAGTGTGGATTCGCTGGACCGCTAATTTATATGGGATAGTATAATTCGTTTCCCTTGTGAATCACATGTTTAATGCCCATTAACTAAGCCTTCATATGTACGTATTTGTATTGCTGCATCCAAACAATTAGATATATTGTAATTCTTTAACCATTAGGCGAGACCATTAACTAACCCTTCATATGTATGTACATATTTAAGTTGCGGATTAGCATCACAACTGCTCTAACTTTTAGGGCTGGTTTCTCCAACTCAACTTAACTTAGTTTAGCCACTTTTTGGACTTAAGTCAAAAGTTAGCCTACGTTTTACATAGCTTATTCTTGGCTAAGTCAAGAAAATTGACTTAACTAAGTTAAGTTGAGTTAGAGAAACCAGCCCTTAGTATCAAGTCATGAGGTGCAACTCCCCTATTTCTACTTGCTCCTGTGGATATTCAGAAACGACAGTAGATATCAACGGTATTTCTTCTCCGGCCAACATATTAACCATTTCTTTATTAATTGGTTATTTTGTGGAAGCGAAATTGATCGATCCTTCAAGTGGTTTTGATTAATTACACCAGGCTGAGGTTCAAATGCCCAATCGGCTAAATCTCGCAAAATAATCCCTTGTGGCACGAATCTTAATTTTTGAGTCTGGCGAGAGTTCTCGCCCTTCTGTAACCCGCAAGAGAAAACTAAAATAATCAGATTCTCTGAAACGCATATTTATCGAGATTGTAAAATACTTTACCGTTCCCTCAGTTCGCCCGCCAGGATTTTTTTTAAGTTTTTCAGCATTTTCAAAATAAAAAATTATACAAAATTGAAAATAAAGAAATGAAATTATTCAAAATTGGTGAAAATGAGAATGCATGTGTGAGATTCAGTTTTACATTCTAAAATCGCTCAATGTGAAATTTTAAAAATCTCCAGTGCACATACATATGTGTACATCGAATGATTCTTAAATCTGAAATGTTTGTGCAAAGCACCTTCATTTGAAAGTAAATATTCTGTACGATTATATATAGATATATAGATTTATAATACAAATAGAACCATATTTGCCTCAGAAAATAAAACATCGAAATAAACGTAGTAAGATTTATATATTGGGTATGTGTACAGAGGCAAAAGCAACCTTTTTATTTTGCAGATCTTTGCTGTATCACATTCGCACGAACGTAGCAATGCTTTGCTCGAAATGAAACAAAAACAGGGACGAAAACGAATAAATGGAACATAGAATGCTCGAAGCGAAATAAAGCGTACAGCGCTGCAGCGAGTTGTTGTTGATACTGTGGATGAATTAGGGATGTTGCGAATGTGGAATTTTAGACATCCGCGGATGCGAATGCGGATGTCATGTATTTTTAAGAAATAATTTAGGCGTGTAAATTAGGTGACTTAGGGAAATAAAAAATGGAAAGGTTAGTAATTTTTATTAATCTGCCTTATCCTGAGTTTTGCCCGAAAATTTGTATTCCGCCCATAGTAAATACATGAAAACCAAAAGTGAAAAGTGAACCGGCCCGGGAAAAATGAAACTCATGGTAAGACTGAATGTTTTTTTAGTACTTGAATTTAAAAAATTTGAACATTGTATTTAATAAAAACTTTTTAAAGGGTCGTAAATCAAACCTGCGCCACTTCATAACTACTCGCGCTAGGCGACAAACTTGACAAAATTATAAATTCATTTCGATTGACACTGCACCAGTTGAGAGGACTTTCAGTTATATTTATTTATTTTTATTGCGGTGAAATAATTACTTTCTGAGAATTTCATCGGGGCCGCAAGCCCCGAGTTTGCAGAGGTGCTCGCTGTTATTTCTTAGATTCTAGACGGTCCCAAGATGTTGAAATGTTAACACAAATTTTAGTTTTGTATTACCAAGCTATGAAACAGCATCCGCGAAGCGCAGAATAAAAGCGTATTTGAACGCAAAAGCCGCCGAACATATATCTAAAGTGACGAGCAAAACTGTAACATGGAGTAACACTTTTTATTTCAGCCGTCGCTATCCTTCCAAGTTCTAACGACATACATACTGTTGTTGTATATTTTTATTGGTACATCTTTGCTTCCTCTGTCATAACGATTTGAAGTCAATTCAACAACATTAACAAAACTAGCAGACAAAAATGTAAATTAAGGCAAATGTTACAGTTTTGCACTCATATATTTTTAACAACTTTTTGACAATTTTCACGAAAAAAAAGAATTATTAACACAATGTTCAGTATACTTTTGCTTTTTTTAGTTCCTGGTTGCAATTTGGCATACCTAATGTTTATCTCTGTAAAAATTCTGGAGGTATAGCCTCCCATATATCCTTGGTTTGCTTTCACAGCTCATATACTCCATTGGACGGACTTGGATATTTACTGATTTCGTAAATTCTCGATGAGATTCATGTCCTCGGATTGTGGAGGTCATTTCAAATTAGCAAATTTTTTCTTTTGTTCCAGCCTTTNATAGATTTATAATACAAATAGAACCATATTTGCCTCAGAAAATAAAACATCGAAATAAACGTAGTAAGATTTATATATTGGGTATGTGTACAGAGGCAAAAGCAACCTTTTTATTTTGCAGATCTTTGCTGTATCACATTCGCACGAACGTAGCAATGCTTTGCTCGAAATGAAACAAAAACAGGGACGAAAACGAATAAATGGAACATAGAATGCTCGAAGCGAAATAAAGCGTACAGCGCTGCAGCGAGTTGTTGTTGATACTGTGGATGAATTAGGGATGTTGCGAATGTGGAATTTTAGACATCCGCGGATGCGAATGCGGATGTCATGTATTTTTAAGAAATAATTTAGGCGTGTAAATTAGGTGACTTAGGGAAATAAAAAATGGAAAGGTTAGTAATTTTTATTAATCTGCCTTATCCTGAGTTTTGCCCGAAAATTTGTATTCCGCCCATAGTAAATACATGAAAACCAAAAGTGAAAAGTGAACCGGCCCGGGAAAAATGAAACTCATGGTAAGACTGAATGTTTTTTTAGTACTTGAATTTAAAAAATTTGAACATTGTATTTAATAAAAACTTTTTAAAGGGTCGTAAATCAAACCTGCGCCACTTCATAACTACTCGCGCTAGGCGACAAACTTGACAAAATTATAAATTCATTTCGATTGACACTGCACCAGTTGAGAGGACTTTCAGTTATATTTATTTATTTTTATTGCGGTGAAATAATTACTTTCTGAGAATTTCATCGGGGCCGCAAGCCCCGAGTTTGCAGAGGTGCTCGCTGTTATTTCTTAGATTCTAGACGGTCCCAAGATGTTGAAATGTTAACACAAATTTTAGTTTTGTATTACCAAGCTATGAAACAGCATCCGCGAAGCGCAGAATAAAAGCGTATTTGAACGCAAAAGCCGCCGAACATATATCTAAAGTGACGAGCAAAACTGTAACATGGAGTAACACTTTTTATTTCAGCCGTCGCTATCCTTCCAAGTTCTAACGACATACATACTGTTGTTGTATATTTTTATTGGTACATCTTTGCTTCCTCTGTCATAACGATTTGAAGTCAATTCAACAACATTAACAAAACTAGCAGACAAAAATGTAAATTAAGGCAAATGTTACAGTTTTGCACTCATATATTTTTAACAACTTTTTGACAATTTTCACGAAAAAAAAGAATTATTAACACAATGTTCAGTATACTTTTGCTTTTTTTAGTTCCTGGTTGCAATTTGGCATACCTAATGTTTATCTCTGTAAAAATTCTGGAGGTATAGCCTCCCATATATCCTTGGTTTGCTTTCACAGCTCATATACTCCATTGGACGGACTTGGATATTTACTGATTTCGTAAATTCTCGATGAGATTCATGTCCTCGGATTGTGGAGGTCATTTCAAATTAGCAAATTTTTTCTTTTGTTCCAGCCTTTGCGAACGTGTGCAGTGCGTTTTGGTTGATTTTTCAGCAGAAACTCTAATTTTTTCGACTACATAGTTCAAATTTTGTTAAAATATGAACAGATACTGTTCCTTACGTATAATGCGTACANATAATACAAATAGAACCATATTTGCCTCAGAAAATAAAACATCGAAATAAACGTAGTAAGATTTATATATTGGGTATGTGTACAGAGGCAAAAGCAACCTTTTTATTTTGCAGATCTTTGCTGTATCACATTCGCACGAACGTAGCAATGCTTTGCTCGAAATGAAACAAAAACAGGGACGAAAACGAATAAATGGAACATAGAATGCTCGAAGCGAAATAAAGCGTACAGCGCTGCAGCGAGTTGTTGTTGATACTGTGGATGAATTAGGGATGTTGCGAATGTGGAATTTTAGACATCCGCGGATGCGAATGCGGATGTCATGTATTTTTAAGAAATAATTTAGGCGTGTAAATTAGGTGACTTAGGGAAATAAAAAATGGAAAGGTTAGTAATTTTTATTAATCTGCCTTATCCTGAGTTTTGCCCGAAAATTTGTATTCCGCCCATAGTAAATACATGAAAACCAAAAGTGAAAAGTGAACCGGCCCGGGAAAAATGAAACTCATGGTAAGACTGAATGTTTTTTTAGTACTTGAATTTAAAAAATTTGAACATTGTATTTAATAAAAACTTTTTAAAGGGTCGTAAATCAAACCTGCGCCACTTCATAACTACTCGCGCTAGGCGACAAACTTGACAAAATTATAAATTCATTTCGATTGACACTGCACCAGTTGAGAGGACTTTCAGTTATATTTATTTATTTTTATTGCGGTGAAATAATTACTTTCTGAGAATTTCATCGGGGCCGCAAGCCCCGAGTTTGCAGAGGTGCTCGCTGTTATTTCTTAGATTCTAGACGGTCCCAAGATGTT
>NW_016157202.1:158484-188530 GCF_001687245.7 Rhagoletis zephyria
CAATATTTTTGAAATACAACCCCAAACTATTATTGACCGACCACTGTGATTCACAGTTTGCCTTGCATGATGCGCTTAGGCTTAATTTGGGCCGTTGATCCATTACCATGCCCGGCCATCTGATTGAAAGCGATTCATTTAGTCTTGTCAGACCAAATAACCCTCAATTAAATCTTAAAAATGGGTTTTTTATGGCATTCTGTAAGGCCTAACATATCCCAATAGGCAACGGTCCGGTTTTCGTGCGATGCAGCAAAACACTGCCACACTCGCACATGTATTTTGATCAAATTTGCTTTTTTCTTCTTTTATGATCCATTGCGCTCAATTTGGAAATTTTGCGCCTCACTGTCTACTCATTTGCATTCAATTTTAATACCTTAAGCGCTTCTGTAGTAGTGGCTGCAGCGCTACTTGCTACTAAGTTCACAAGATATCGGACTGTAATATATTTTGACAGACTTCCTTTGTCCTTAGTAACACTTTAGGCTATATTTTTTCTCAGTCTTAACATTTTCACGTGGCGAGCTCCATAATTTTTTGCCACTTTTCCTACGGTCCCGCGTTTCCGCAGTAAATCTATTATTTACATTTATGTTTCCTGATTAACCATATTATTTATTGGTGATCACTTCTTGAATAAATTACAATATAGAAAAAAGTCATCTGACTTCCAACTAAGCAAAAGATAACTGTAAAATGCAAAACTGAGAATGAGTGCAAAACTGTAACATTTGCCTTAACTTACATTTTTGTCTCCAGGTTTTTTTATTGTTGTTGGATTGACTTCAAATCGTTATGATAGCGGGAGTAGGGGTGTACCAATAAGAATATACAACAAAAGTATGAAAGTCGTTAGAACTTTGAAAGATAGCGGTGGCTGAAATAAAAAGTGTTACATCATGTTACAATTTTGCTCGTCACTGTATGTAAAGTAAAGAAGCCCCCGCTGCATCCCTTATTCGATAGTTCCGAAATTGTTCTAAATTCGACAAATAAGATCTAGTTCGTTCTGCATCCCTTTTTCTATAGTTCCGAACCATTTCTAAATTCGTCACTTTTGAAAAAAAAACTGAAAAAATTAGTATTTTAAAAGTACCAATTTTCGGACTAGTTCCTTTTTGGCGATAAAGACCTAGTACGGAACTCGAAATTTGATTCACTAGTCCGCGTTTTCCCTGCAGGGTATATACATATCGTCGCCTAGGTAAAAGATTGTCGTAACCCTGTAAAAATCGCGACTACTCCATGCATGCATGTAAAGGGCCATAAGGGCCAAGGAGTACTCCAAAATTAACCATAATTCATATAAAAAATATGGTGCAATTAACATTGCGATGTCCTAGGGCAGGACCATATACTCCATCTCTGCATTACATCAGAGTCGCACAAAACTACTCCAACATATTAACAATGACATTGTTGATATGCTTTTTCGTTTGTACAAGCTTTTGTTCTACATTTCACAGATGCTTTTTCGCAATTAATAAAAACCAAAAACAAAAATAAACAAGTAAGAGCAGCGCTGTCTTCGGCTACTTTGACAGATTACTGCTTTTGAATACATCTGCATACATCGATAGAGGAGTTACATACTTATATAAAAAATCGCATCTAAACAATCAGAGGTATGGAAGATATACTTTATATGGCACCAATCTAAGTGATTTTCACTGCAATGTGATCGGTATGTAAACCGGTAACACAATTTATTGGGTTTAGTTTCCTACATAAAGGAGATATATGGCAAAAACTGGTATCTGAACAATCAGTGCTATAGGAGATAAAGCTTATACAGCATAGATTTTGACGATTTTCTCAGTAGACCTTGTATTATTATTTATAAAATATATTACGAAATTTATCGGTTTTAGCTGTTCAAATAAAGGAGGTTTACAGTAAAATCCCATATCTGAACAATCAGATGTATGGAAGATATATATTGTAGTCATTCGATCCTTGTTATTTTCACTGTAAGTATTCTGTTAATAATGAGTGAAAATGGTGCGAAATTTCATGTTCCTAAATGGAGGAGTTATGATAAAAGACCTCATATCTGAACAAACAGTTGTGTGGGGGCTGCAGGTTATAGTGACCCGATCTTTGTTATTTTCACTGTAAGTCTTCTGTTGAAAATGTGTGAAATCAGCGCGAAATTTCATGGTCCTAGCTACATAAATGGATGAATTATAACGAAAAATCTCATATCTGAACAATCAGTTGTATGGGAGCTATAGGTTATAGTTACCCGATCTTTTTAATTTTCACTGTAAGTTTTCTGTTGATAATTATTGAAAACAGTGCGGAATTTCATGTTCCTAGCTATATAAATGGAGGAGTTATAACGAAAAATTTTATATCTGAACAATCAGTTGTATGGGAGCTATAGGTTATAGTGACCCGATCTTTGTAATTTTCACTGTAAGTATTCTGTTGATAATGGGTGCAAGTATTGCAAAATTTCATGTTCGTAGCTGCATAAATGGAGAAGTTATAACGAAAAATCTCATATCTGAACAATAAGTTGTATGGGAGCTATATGTTATAGTGGTCCGATTCTTCCGGTTCCGACAAATGATTAATACATTATAAAAATACACCCACCTACCAAATTTGATCCGGATATCTCGAAAACTGAGAGACTAGATTGCATACAAACAGACGGACAGACGGACAGACGGACATGGCTAAATCAACTCAGCTCGACGTTCTGATCATATAAGTATACATTTTAATGGGTCTATCTCTTTTTGTTCTGGTACTTACAAACATCGGACCAAAGTTATAATACCATTTCATGCTCATGAAAGGTATAAAAATTACATGTTGCCTCTGACGGCATTCGAACCCGAACATACTGGGAGCTAACAAGTAACAGCGAGTATCTCTACACGTTCAGCTACAGCTAGACATGCAAATGCGCTTTCAAATGCTCAACTTCAATCACATTTCGTTAAAATACGAGCAGTGATCGGGTAACAATAAACTGGTGCAGAGACACGAGTTGGTCCGCTACAGCATGACAGAGGAGCACTTTTGTAAGTACTCCAATATACCACAAATAGATCACATGGTCCAACGATTTTTGCAGGAAAGCGCAATTTTGACGATTTTTAGTTTTAGATGCAGTTATATATTTTGAAATAACGTCTTTCGATTGGTGTTATCAGTTTTTAGATATCTGATCTAGTTTTCGAGATATTGACTAAAATTTTTTCGATAATTTAGTAAAAATTTAGAGTAATGCAGTCATATTAAACTAGTCAATGTCTTAAAAAAGGCGTTCTCCGTTTTTGAATATCTCCTTTAGTTTCCGATATGTTGATAACATTTTGTCGTATTTCATACAAAGTGGTTGCCAAATTGTGGACAAATGACGCTTACGATAAGATTTTACTAAAGAAAATCCTTCATAAGCTCAAAACTAATTAACAATAAACATTAAAAATGAAATAATTTAAGAACTTTGTCAGCTAGTAACATTTTCAGAGACTTTGGAGAAAATCTATCTTCGTGTTTTTGAGAAATTGCATTCCAAACTTCAATCGCAATCAATTTAATCGAAATTAACATACGACAATCTTTTACCCAGGCGACGATATGTACAGAGCCAAACGGAACATTTTCTTTGCAGATCCTCCGCTGTATCGCTGCCTACATGCACACGAACATAGCAATGCTTTGAACGATATGAAACAAAAACAGAAACGAAAGCGAATAAATGGAGCAATTTTTCATTCTCTTATGTACCGCTGAGACGCTGCCTTTCGAAATGAACGTAGCAATGCTTTGCTCAACGTAAAAATTTTAAAATCTTTCGACGAAAATATTTCGAAAATGGTTCAATGAATGTTAAATCTGANGGCCAACAACTGTGCCAAGTTTGGAAGAAATTGGTGCAGCGGTTACCAAGATATACACATGTAACCATAAGTGGGCGTGGCTACGCCCATTTTCCAAAAATTTATAATATTCTTATTTTTCGTCAAGAACTTATTGTAAATATTTCAAGTGCGCTCGGGTATAAAAATTCTAAAATTAAACTNTGGTCCAACGATTTTTGCAGGAAAGCGCAATTTTGACGATTTTTAGTTTTAGATGCAGTTATATATTTTGAAATAACGTCTTTCGATTGGTGTTATCAGTTTTTAGATATCTGATCTAGTTTTCGAGATATTGACTAAAATTTTTTCGATAATTTAGTAAAAATTTAGAGTAATGCAGTCATATTAAACTAGTCAATGTCTTAAAAAAGGCGTTCTCCGTTTTTGAATATCTCCTTTAGTTTCCGATATGTTGATAACATTTTGTCGTATTTCATACAAAGTGGTTGCCAAATTGTGGACAAATGACGCTTACGATAAGATTTTACTAAAGAAAATCCTTCATAAGCTCAAAACTAATTAACAATAAACATTAAAAATGAAATAATTTAAGAACTTTGTCAGCTAGTAACATTTTCAGAGACTTTGGAGAAAATCTATCTTCGTGTTTTTGAGAAATTGCATTCCAAACTTCAATCGCAATCAATTTAATCGAAATTAACATACGACAATCTTTTACCCAGGCGACGATATGTACAGAGCCAAACGGAACATTTTCTTTGCAGATCCTCCGCTGTATCGCTGCCTACATGCACACGAACATAGCAATGCTTTGAACGATATGAAACAAAAACAGAAACGAAAGCGAATAAATGGAGCAATTTTTCATTCTCTTATGTACCGCTGAGACGCTGCCTTTCGAAATGAACGTAGCAATGCTTTGCTCAACGTAAAAATTTTAAAATCTTTCGACGAAAATATTTCGAAAATGGTTCAATGAATGTTAAATCTGAAAAGTTTGTGCAAAGTTTCAGATCGAGCACTTTCATTTGATGTATAATTTTTCTCTGTACGACTTGTAGATCGCTGGAAATAAGCGCCTTGTTTCAGAATAATATATAGATTCTTATTTTTCGTCTAAAACTTATTGTAAATATCAATTTCGAGTGAATAATCTTCAGTAGTTACTAAAACATCGCAGCTTTCGTATTTCTGAAAATTACCGTTATATGGGAGGTAGGCGTGGTTATTGTCCGATTCTAAACATTTTCAGCCATTTGGTATGCTGTATTAAGGCCACCAACTGTGCCAAGTTTGGAAGAAATTGGTGCAGCGGTTACCAAGATATACACATGTAACCATAAGTGGGCGTGGCTACGCCCATTTTCCAAAAATTTATAATATTCTTATTTTTCGTCTAAAACTTATTGTAAATATCAATTTTGAGTGAATAATCTCCAGTAGTTACTAAAATATCGCAGTTTTCGTATTTCTGAAAATTACCGTTATATGGGAGGTAGGCGTGGTTATTGTCCGATTCTAAACATTTTCAGCCATTTGGTATGCTGTATGAAGGCCAACAACTGTGCCAAGTTTGGAAGAAATTGGTGCAGCGGTTACCAAGATATACACATGTAACCATAAGTGGGCGTGGCTACGCCCATTTTCCAAAAATTTATAATATTCTTATTTTTCGTCAAGAACTTATTGTAAATATTTCAAGTGCGCTCGGGTATAAAAATTCTAAAATTAAACTATCATGATTTTAAATATTTTTCCCGAGTGGTCAAAGAAAATTTACAATATATTGTAATTGTATATTGTATATTGTATTAGAGTGGATTTTGTAGTGGGTTTTCAAGAGTTTGTTTGCCTTTGTTGCTGTAAAGGGTAGTTTTTTCATTTCGTGATCTACTGAAGGCAGAAAAACCGGGAAGGTTTATTAAAACGGGTAATTTGTATTTTATATTGTAATTGTATCTCTTGAAAATACATTGAATACATCGTTGTTAAAATGCACCATGGCCCTATCATACATCTATCTACAGGAGCAACAAAAAAGCTAAATATGAACGCCAGGTAATTCTACGGAGAAAGATTTTTTAAACGTTCCTTAGATTGTAAGTTTTTGAGTTACGGCTCTAAGACTAAGGAAAACGGGTTTTGATAAAACCCACTTAAGGAGTAAAAACGCATTTCGAACAAAATTTTAGTTAGGGCTTTTCTACATTTCATAAACGATTTTTTTGTATGCACACATGCATTCACATCTTTTTGAAAACAACTTAAATTATTTCAGATAAACTGCCATTTGAAATTGTTCTAAATTTCATTATAATCATTCTCTTCTTATGGAGAAAATTTAAAATTTTTAATGAAAATCTTAATTAAAGATGCTTAAAAGGATATAAAATATTCATTCCAACATATCTGACGTAAAATCATTTATTTTTTACATAACTAAGTTCATTTTCAATGATATAAAAGTTTTATTGCGTCAAACTTAGTGAAGCAAGCAGGTCTTTTCAGCAGCAGTCCAATTAACTTCACGAATTCTTTTAACTTCCTATAAAAATTAAATTTTTTACGTTAATAAATTATATTTTACAAAATTTTTTTATTTACTTACATTTTGCTGCGCCATTTTCAAAATTATTTGTAAAAGTCAGTTTCCCTAGCCTGCTCTAAACTTAAAGATTAATTTTAACTAGAAGAGGTTTTAACTTTCGACTATAACTACGGGCCATTGGGTGCAAGATTACAATTGGTGTAATATAACGCTTTAACTGGGTTAGTATGACCGCGGATGCCGTAGGGCTAAGCAGAATCGTCGCAGGGTGGTCTTAGAGTGGCAGAAAATCGTAATTTCGAAATCCTACTAAGTGGTTGACTCGATTCTAAACATGTCTACTAACAGGTTTTAAGGATTTTTTCCTAAGAAAACCCACTCTCGCAATTGTCAAAGGACACAGGAAGTCGGTATTGTATGAATAGAATTTTTACGTACGAATTCGAATACATATTCTACCGGTTCAGAGACGGTTGAATGAGCGATTGAAACTGGATTTATCTTCATCATTTGATAGTATGCAAGGGTAGAAGATCTCTATAAAAGGTGCAGCAAAAGATAGTAAACGTATCTCGATTTTTATTAAGAGAAGAAAAGGTATGGAGTCAGGTAAAAATTTGCTTACTTCCACGCCCACTACACAAGGGGGCGGATAAGGTAAATGTTATCAGATTTCAATGAAACTCGGTTTGGAACTTGGATTAAGCTAGAAAGACTTACATATATAAATCTAGAATATGGTGAAAATCGGTCAACTGCCGCGCCCACCGGCTATCAGAATTTTATATTCTAATGTTGCAAGGACTAGTAACGATCCTCCAAAATAGCGAAAATTTAATAGGTTAATCTAAGTTACAAATCTAATTTCATTAAAATCGGATAAAGTTTACCATATTCGCCCCCTAGTGTAGTGGGTGTGGCAGTCCGCTAAATTTAACAATTTTTCATATTTATTCATTCCTAGGCAAACGCAATCCACGTTACAATTTTCAGCAAAATCAGAGAACATTTACAACTTTTTGGCACATTTTATGTGGAGCTCCTCCACGTTGCATCGTCGCAATGTGTTTACTCCACGTAAGCCTCTTATCCAAATGGATACCAAGATACTTAGTGTTGTCTTGTTGCCGAACAACTTGATTGTTTATTTTGATAGGAGGGCATATGTTTCTGTTTAGAGTGAAAGTTGTATGTACATTTGGTTTCATTCACTTTTATTATCCATTTTTATAGCCACAGATTATGTGCTCTTATATAATCGCGGAAGCTAAGATAGCATTTTCATGAGTACATAAAATTGCGGACGTTGAAATTGTTGTCTGATAAGAGGTTGGCATGAGATTTGAGGTATTTTTGCTTTACCGCAAATTCCCCCTTTGAGAGGAAGTTTTTCAATAACAGATGTGTTCTTTAAAAGAACTTCTTTCTGGTAACAGTGTGGTTATACTTTGAATAAATTTGAAGCTCCATAGCAGGTTTTTCATGAATTGAGGCATGAGCCGCTCAAGCCTGAAAATTGATTTAAAGCGATTGTATAGAAGACTAGATCGCCCTCACCCGCTTCGCTGAGTGTATGAAATTTCTGGTTAATGAGGTTTAGATTTTGTTTAACCATCTTCAAAATAATTTCAAACTACATAAAACTTTCTTTCTAACTTATCATACTTTTTCAATTAACATATCCCCTGAACTCAATTTGAGATTTTAAATAGATGGAAACCCCTTACATGTAGTTTTAAAATGAAGCCATTGTAAAACCATTCGATCGAAACCCATATTGTAATAATTCATTTAAATTATTGAATAGTTTGAATTTAACCTTTTAAACAGTTGGAAATCTTTTTAAACCTGTTTCGTGTGATACTCATATATATTCTGATACATATTCAAAACCATTTCGATTCATACCAATCTATAATCTATGATAATTATATTTTGAAAGCCGGTTTTTTTGTGTCCGCAAAGCTCGCGACCGGCCAAACCGATTTTTTTGAAATTCCGGACACCTGCTTCATACGTCCCACTGATGGTTATAGGCTGAAGAAATTCGCCTTTTTTTATTTTAATTTGGCGTGGTACCTCCCATACAAAGTCTATGTATACATATTAGATTTCTGTAGAACAATTATACGTATCCATTTTGAAATTGTCACCAACTATACTATAAAGTTTCTGGGGCAGATTCACTATAGAACCGGTTCATTGTTGTCGCCAGGGAGTGAAGAGGAAATGTTCTTCAAATTTATTTCGTTGTGAGATTAACCGTTTTATGAAATGCTGCACAATTAGAGGATTTCAAGAACTTCTTCACGGACATAACACTTTCGTTAGATTCTTTAAGGCGCCTAACGACCACCAAACCATAATCTTAGCCGATGGGCGTGCCAATTGAAATCGTAAACGTGAATTGTTGGACCAAAGTGTTTCAATGATAAAATTAATTTTGGGCGGGACGAAGTATGCCGGGTCTGCTAGTATTATAATATTTCATTTAAACTAATTGAATTTTATTAAAAAAATGTGCGTATAATTAATTTAAATTTGACTTTTCAAAAAGGTGCCAACCCTTTTCAAGATATATTCAAACTACAGCTTTTCTAATCCTCTTGACATTCTTTTTCAATATAATTTTGAAAAAAATAACTCCCTTCATTGAAGTTGAATTAGATTTTTTTAAAAGGTGGCAGCCCTCTTCCATGAGTAGATAATGATTTTATATATCTCCATACCAAGTTCCAGTAATCTACCAAAAATACTTCCTGAGGAATACAGTATGAAAAAAATCCGTTTGTATAGGAGGTGCCACGCCCCCTTGTCTAATCGAGATTAAATGTATCCTATATTTTAAATTGGGCTAAATGACAGTAGTGTACAAAATTTCATAATGATCGGTTGAGTAGTTTAAGCGTGAAAGCGTAGCAAACAAACAAACTCACTTTCTGATTTATAATATTAGTAAGGATGCTCCACAACCGAAGTCTGAAAGGGCTGAAAAATGCCAAATTTCGAACTTTTTTCAGGCGTCGTTTGAGAGTTACTGATTCGAACATTAATACTGGTGAATATAATAATAATAATGATGTAATCGATAACACTTACAATATTTCAAAAGAATTTTACACAAAATTTAGGCAATAAGATACAAGGAAAAATTATTTACAGCCAATTTCACGAAAGCAATTTAAGTGAAAAATTATTTTAATTTTTTAAATTTTATATGGAAATTGACAGAAAAAAATATTTTCCATTTAAATTGCTGGTGAAACCCAAGGCATATTCAACAAGGTAGAAGTGACAAATCTCTCGAGCTCTCTCATAGCTGACTGTAATGTCAAAAAATGTAAACAAAGAAATTAACCCTTTGTTATGCATTTACCATATTTGATGAAACTCAACGGCCCGTAGATATAGTCAAAATAAAGTCGACTCCTAAAGTTAAAAGCAGCTTTTTGACATAATTTCCAATGGGATAGCTGTCAAAAAAAATGGCTANAGTATTATAATATTTCATTTAAACTAATTGAATTTTATTAAAAAAATGTGCGTATAATTAATTTAAATTTGACTTTTCAAAAAGGTGCCAACCCTTTTCAAGATATATTCAAACTACAGCTTTTCTAATCCTCTTGACATTCTTTTTCAATATAATTTTGAAAAAAATAACTCCCTTCATTGAAGTTGAATTAGATTTTTTTAAAAGGTGGCAGCCCTCTTCCATGAGTAGATAATGATTTTATATATCTCCATACCAAGTTCCAGTAATCTACCAAAAATACTTCCTGAGGAATACAGTATGAAAAAAATCCGTTTGTATAGGAGGTGCCACGCCCCCTTGTCTAATCGAGATTAAATGTATCCTATATTTTAAATTGGGCTAAATGACAGTAGTGTACAAAATTTCATAATGATCGGTTGAGTAGTTTAAGCGTGAAAGCGTAGCAAACAAACAAACTCACTTTCTGATTTATAATATTAGTAAGGATGCTCCACAACCGAAGTCTGAAAGGGCTGAAAAATGCCAAATTTCGAACTTTTTTCAGGCGTCGTTTGAGAGTTACTGATTCGAACATTAATACTGGTGAATATAATAATAATAATGATGTAATCGATAACACTTACAATATTTCAAAAGAATTTTACACAAAATTTAGGCAATAAGATACAAGGAAAAATTATTTACAGCCAATTTCACGAAAGCAATTTAAGTGAAAAATTATTTTAATTTTTTAAATTTTATATGGAAATTGACAGAAAAAAATATTTTCCATTTAAATTGCTGGTGAAACCCAAGGCATATTCAACAAGGTAGAAGTGACAAATCTCTCGAGCTCTCTCATAGCTGACTGTAATGTCAAAAAATGTAAACAAAGAAATTAACCCTTTGTTATGCATTTACCATATTTGATGAAACTCAACGGCCCGTAGATATAGTCAAAATAAAGTCGACTCCTAAAGTTAAAAGCAGCTTTTTGACATAATTTCCAATGGGATAGCTGTCAAAAAAAATGGCTATTAACTTTAGAGACGACTTTATTTTGACTATAACTGCGGGCTAATATCTTTGAAATGAAAGTTTTTGTAGATATGAAAATTTTTAAAATCTCATTAGAATCAGCTTCGTATTAGGTATTGCCCTTTCATTTTAAGGTAAATGTGGAAATGCATACTTACACAAAATTACACACTAAGTGAAACACACTCATTTATAAACCCATTTTGGCAATTTTCTTGCTTTTACTAGCCCAATGTTTTTAAGCATTTATTTTTTTATTCAAATACTTAATTCTAAAGTATATTAGACATTTAAAAAAAGGTTCGATTATTCTAAATTTATATCAGAACTTAACTTCAATAATTCAGCTATTAAATTTTTGCAATTCAAAATTTCCTTTCCATTAAATTTATTAAAAGGTAATTTCAGTTTCTTTATGTCAACAAGGAATTCCGGTTTAGGTTTTGTTAGACCTCCATTTGAAATTTGGTCTATCCATGTATATGAGTCGAAGATTTTCTCTTCATATTCGGTATAATAATTCCTGCCCCCGGGAACAAATGCGTCCGCTTAGAAATACCCGGCTGCGATGGGCGACAAATAAAGTCATTGGCTCTAAAATGGTCTTCGCGCACACGTGAAGAGTCTCCTAATGAAGCATTGATACTTCGGAGTTTTAAAATAACGCACAAGTTTGTTGTCCTGGCTCTTGTCAAACACAACCTACCGCCCGTAATTCCTTTTCATTTTATTATGTATTTAAATCAGTCGCACAGCTCACAACTGAAAATTATTATTAAAAAAATTAAAATTTTGAATAGTATAGGGTTAAGAGTTGACATTTTAGTCTCAGTTCAAAAGAGAGAAATGTCGAAATCACTTCTACCTTGATATGCCTTGGGTGAAACCGGCTGTTATTGTTTGAAAATTATTATGAAAAAGGAGAAGAAAAGTACTGAACCAGTTAAAATTAAGTGATAAAAAGAAGTATCACTTTTATCACTTTTAATTTCTGTATTTGCTACAAATCGCTTACTATTTTGTAAAAACATCTTTTTAAATTTGAAAAAGGGAAAATTCAAAGAATAGTGTTTATCATGCAAAATATTAAGAAACTTGAAGCGCGAAGAGCTTGTTGTGGAGTTTCTCGCATGAAAAGCCTGTAAAACCTGAACCACTTCGAAAGCCGTAACGCCTGCTTAAGGTCCATATGCCACACTTTATCAAATGCTTGAAAATGTCTAGGAACAGGCCAGTACAAAACAATCCTTTCTCGAAGGATTCTTGTATGATGGAGACAGTACGATGAACTTGTTCAACAGTTCTGTGTTTTCCCCCCAAACCAAACTGGTGCTGGGGCATTGTGTTTGATTCGTTAATGATTGGAGTGATTTTCTTTAATATGAACGATTCAAATGGCTTTGATAGTATCAGTCTACAAGATGCGACCTTGAAGGGATATTTTCCGGGTTTGGCAGGCATGATTATCTGGGACAGTTTTCACGCTTTTGGAAAGCAACCATTTCAACCCGCATTAATTAAGTGCAAAACATGAGTAATAGCGACATTGGGCAGTTCCTTTATTATTTTAGTGGTTATTTTATCACATCCGGGTGCCCTCTTTATATCCAATTCGTTTCTAAATGTGGTAGACGTCTTGTTGAGCAGACGTATTTTTGCTAAGCTCCGTGTGATAAAGCTATTTTTCTATGAAATGAGCCGTTCTGAACTAATCAACAATTTGATTGAAATAGTGACAAGCATTTCAAATGCCGTATGTGTGCGGGCAAGAGGTAGAACGATCCAAACAAGTTAAAGTTCAATGCAATGAGTTTTACCACTTTGACTGTGTTAATATTTTCCCTACCGATTTGGAATTCTTAACTAACTCCCAACAAGCATTTCAGTAAATGTTTTTAAAAATAACTTAAAGTAAGTTTGCTATAATAAGCGTTAAATAAGCATTTTTAATATTAAGCTTATTTAAAGTTTTATAAATAAACCTTTAATAAGTTTTTAGAGCGAATGTTTATAAATAACTTAAACTTATAAATGATAGATAATAGAATACGTCTTACCTTAAGGTATGGGGGCTATGTTCAAATGTTGTAGTTGTAATTTTTATAGCTTCACAAAAACGCTTATTGCACGAGAACTAATAAAGCGATTTCAAAGAAAAGTGTGGCGTTTCAAAGAAAAAATTCCAAACCTGTCGACAGATTCATTTTTGTAAATAACCAATTCGGTTTCTGTCGTAAAAACAACGGTAAACATTGCCTTATTTTGGGGTCAATTTTGAGCCTTTAAAGTGCTCTAGCAACTTATTGTTGGCATATATAACTTTCATTTTCGGGATATAGGTTCTTTGGAGCAGTAGAAATATTATCGGGTACAAATTTTATATAAATTTAACAAATATTGAGCATTTTAAGGCAAAAAATTTTTGAAAAAATTTGCAAATTTTTTTCATTACCAAAATGCTCGAAAACCGCTCGAATGATTTTGTTTTTGTTTTCTTTAATCAAAAATTCAAGAGTTTTCCTTTCGTTTGGTATATGGGAAGTATTGGTTGATATCTTCTATATATGTTTATTTTATTCAAATATATGGGCATAAATGATTTTCCATACAAAATCACCTCGTCATCATTTTGCAAACACGTGCATATGTTGGAAGTGTGGGAAGGAGACAAAAAGTATGTATGCGTATGTAATGCGGCTTTTGATAAACAGAGGCGCGCTATTTATAACCTAATCGCAGCGTGTGTACATACATATGTAAATACATACATACGTACATATGTTGATTGCAGTTAATGTGGATCTGTTTCTATTTTTAGTAATCTATGTATGTCTATACATACATATGTACATACATATTATATATGTACATACATATATGAACACATGTATGCATAATACGCGAAGACTTTTCGAAGTGAAACAACATTTAGAACATGAACGAAAGACACAAGATCACGCCTTAAGGAAAGAAAGAAAAAAGTTATTTTCTAGCTGTTGAAATCTCGACGCCATCTTTGTTGTAAGAAGTAAACAACGAAGAGAACAAAAAAAACGCGTAATTGTTGAACGCATGAATAATCATTTTTATTATGCAAATTCTCCTATAAATCATGTCGTTGTGTTAAATTATTCTTTACCTTATGTGTGCACACGTTGTCACAAGCGAAAATTAAGAAAATTGCAGTAAAAAGCCACCACCAAATTGTAAACAACGAACAAATGTAAACAAACGGCTTATGTCAAAATCGCCCTACTTTTTTCATAAGTGCGATTATAACGGGCCACTCTTCTGCTGTCGTGATCTTGTCTTTTTGGTTCATGATTTAGAAAAAGTCCAATCCAAGAATAAAAGTAAAGGTGAGGACGTACATAGATAAAGAAAAGGATAAAGGCCAAGGTAAAAATAAACACAAAAACAAAGTTGAGTAAAGATAAAGGCAAACATGAAGACCAAGGTAAATTTAAACACTTTACTTATATGTATAAGTGCAAAGGTGAAGGGGAATATGTATATGAAGAATATGATAAACATAAAAATAAAAACAAAGATAAATATAAAGAAAAAGATGCGGATGAGGATACCGATAAAAGTATAGATGAAGATAGAGGAAGAAAGATTAAAATAAAGGTAGTTGTAGAGAAAAGGATATAGATAAAGGCACAGAGACTCAATCTCGGAACTATTTCGGGATTTTAGGGATTCTCGGGACTTATCGATATAATCGATATTTTGTTGGTTTTTCTTAGTGTGTGATTTCGTTTTTGACTTGGATATGCTCTTAACCATACCACGTATTCTACGTTTAAATATAGCGGCTGTATCTCCGATACAGCCTGCAGACCAAGACGAAGGCGCTGGACTGTTCCTTTTTTTCAATCGTAAGTGACGTGTTTACGTTTTTTAAAATTTATTATTAAAAGAAAAAATTAAATAAAACCGATGCGGTATAAAAAAATCCAATCCAGGACCCGCTGCGCTAATCGGTGGAGCATTCGAGTCTTCAAATGATGAGTTCTCCTTATCCTTTCTTAGTTTAACATTCAATTAAAAATGTATTAAATTTTTTTCAGAAAAGTTCATCAATGAGAATGGTGGGGATGAAGCGGAATATATAGCTGCATCGATGTCGTTTTTCCAATTTGCCAATAACCGCATGTAATTGAAAGCACGCAACAAGATGTAATAATTAACTTTTTTATGCTTAATTTTTGTGTGTTATCGTAAATTTGTATGCTAAAATGTCTATTCCCTATTTATATTTTCGCGACTGTAGATGAGTCCTCCGAAAATTCGCATTTCGCTTAGTTTCTAGATGTTAAGCAATCTATGTATGAGTTTTTAATGAAATATCTTTAAATAAAGGGTTATAAAAATGTTTATAAATAGCTTTGTTTTGAAAATTTTTAGTAAGTTTATATTCATACGCTTATAAACAACTTTTTTTGAACCTTTATTATAAGTTTACACTTTTACGCTTATAAATAGCTTTCTTTTGAACATTTAAATATTGCTGAATAATATGAATGATGCAGTTAATGAAAATTAATAAGAAATATTTAACAACTGCAGTGCATAATAAAAAAAATATAAAAAATAGCTCGATTTCATCAGAAAATCAGTAAATCCTTCTTTAAATTGGTTCTATGTACGAAAATTTCAGATTTTTCAAACAGACGTTGCACTAAACCGATGTCAATCTTGGTAATGTGATTCTATACTTTACTTTTCTGCGTAGAAGCAGAAAAACAGAAATAAAAACAAACTAATGTTGTTACGCTGTATATGTACTGTTTTTATACGGTTTGAATATAGTACGATGCCGTACAAATATCGATACTAGTATCAAATGGGCGTAGGAAATAAAATTTCGCGCCAACGATAACATAGAATCACTAATCAGGAAATATACTTAAGTAGAATTCTAGGAACAATATGGCTGAATGATATGAAGATGATATTGATATTGATGTTATTATGATACATTAAGCGGTATCGAAAGAAAATACCAATATGGGTATCAATAGTATCGCCACCTTAGTATCGAATACCGATTTACCCAGTATCGAAACCAAAGTATCGATACCAAGATTGTTTCAGTAGTATCGCAACATCCCTAATCACACTGTTATGTTCATCGCATTCGGCTAAGTGGGATGCTCGTCGTCTGATGTTAAGGCTCTGTTATGCATACTTGAAATTGCTTGAGAGTTGTCACATAAGGAATCTATTAAATGAACTTCCCGTATAAGCGGTTACTCAACACACAGCATTACATACGTAGAAGTCTGTTGGTTTTTGATTTCTACGTAAAAATGGTGTAGCAGTGCATGCAATGCCTAGTATGCATAACAGGGCCTTTACTCGTTAGGCTTCGTCTGCTAACAATGCTCATAGCAGTGTTGATATTTGAGATTTTTAAATTGTACTAAATGAATGAAAAAAGTGTAACTTTTTGAACTTAATTGTACTTTTCGCCATTTGCGTATATTTTCCCCTTATCCGAAAAAAAAAACATTTTTTTTTTGTCTACTGCAGTGTGTTTATTGTTCAATTCATTGTACAGCTTCAGTTACTGTAGGCTTAATTTAACGTAACTTATCATTGTGATCTCTTCATTATATTTCAAATTTATAAAACTACACCCCCCGACAAAATGATATAGTCACCCGGCTTGGGCTATTTATTTTATTTTTTTCAAATAAATTTTAATTTTTTTTTAGAAAAGTATAGCTTATTGCCCATTAAAAATAAACCCACATTAAAAAAAAAAGGAATCTAAACGGCGTAGCGCATTTTTTTTTATATAAAATAAAATACGAACATTCGCTATATTGAAGAAAGTGAAAAAAGTTTACCCACAAAACTTCTACAAATTCTGGTTTTATTCTTATGGTTTCTGTCAGACAATGAGTTATACTTTTAAAAAAATAGAATTAAAATTAATTTGATAATAATAAAATAAAATAAATAGCCCAAGCCGGGCGACCGTATCACTTTGTCGCGGGTTGTATATTCAAAGATGAAGACAATAACGATAAAAAAAATGGCAATAACCATAACGCTCATCACTAATATTGACATTCACAATCTCGTTTACAATTATATTCAACAATTTATATTGAGCTCGAGGCCGTTTTTAAACGAAAATTTATTGTGAAAAAGCAACAAAATTTGAAAAAATGGTAGAAGAGATAGCTATTTCGGAAATCACTACATTTCCTCATCAGACTTCTTTCAGTAGGATTCGAACCGACGATCCCACTGACTCAGCCAGTTGCCTATGCACCGTGCTAAGTACGCCTTGTAAATTATCGTTTGCTTTTTTCCACTATTTTCATTTTTGTTATGCCAACACAATCAAGCGCAGCTATTCCGCTGCAATTCACTTGATTATGTGGTTGTTGGTATTGTTGGTTTTTGCTAATAATTCTATTTTTTTTTTGAAATGTTTAAATTTTAGGTGTGCTCGTCCTTAAGTTATTTGTTTTTGTTATTTTTTTGGCCTTTTATAACAATTATATTCAACAATTTATATTGAGCTCGGGGCCGTTTTTAAACGAAAATTTATTGTGGGAAAAATAACAAAAACAAAATCTCGTTTACATTTAAAATTGCAATTCACAATTCCAATTTAAAATATGAAATATAGGTTTGTGCTGCTGGGATTTTTGAAAATTTTGTTGACTGGGCATTTAAAGCATACTTTTTTCACGAAATTCCAAACGCATGCATATTTTAAAACATCTGGAATCCGCCACTCCATTTTATTATTTTCAATGAAGGGGTTAGACTCATAAGGATCTAAGTGACATTTTTTTTAAATATATGTTATACCCATATTTATATAGTTAAATATAGTGTTTATGTGGTGACAAAGAGTAAACATTCTTTGAATTAGTTAATTAACCTGCATTCATTTAGGCAAGAACCATTTAAAATGCATTTACCCAGAATTTAACCTTAACCTTAATTATCTTAAAAAAAATCAGATCTACTTAGATCCTTTTGATTCCAACCCCTTAAAATAGTCATTAACTCTTTCTAGCGGACTGATACACTTGTCTTCTTCGTCGAAAATTTTAAACATGGCGCAATGCAAAGTGCCTAAATTCCTACAATTCATTACAATTAGGGCTAAGCACCATAGATCTTCTTAGATCGCAGCGAGTGAATACCCGACGTAATAATAATAATAATAAAATAATGTAAAAAAAATATTTTTTAAAAACAAGCTTTTGTTTAACATGTGTGTTGTTTAACAATGAAGGGAATAAAATAAAGTAGTGTAACAAAAGATTTTTTATCAAGAAAAATTAAGAAGGGGCACTAAAATGAATAAAATAAAATAAGTTAAGCTTTCGTTAAAGTTACTAAAAGCCAAATAGTGAAAGGAGTTACTCAAACTCTAATGAAAATTACTAACAATTTGTACTGATTTACTTCGTTTTTAAAAAAGTTCGTCGCGTGAATAGCGAACCGCCATTTACATATCTGCATACATGCATACCAGGAATGTTTCGAATATTCGCATTCGCATTCGCAAACGCGGAGTTTCCGCATTAATTTTAACATTCGCATTCGCATTCGCAATAATCAATGCGGAGCTTTTGCGAATGCGAATGTTGTGCAAGTGCACCGATAAAACTTATATCTGGCAAACAAAATGACAATTTGTAGCCAATATTTTTTGCCTTTAGTGGTGGTAGTATTGCTTTAACAAAACTGGTCAACTTTGATAAAAATGTCTTTAAACATATTATTTCTTAAGCTATATAACCGAGCTATCAATGGGAAGTCATACAAGTTCCCACTTCTACTTGACCTTTGACGTACTTCAAAGAGAACATAGTCCTTTTAATAATATTTTGTTTTTGTTTTCTGTGCTTTAAATACCTGCATTTTGATTTGCTTTTGATGTTTCATACCGTCACCTTAATTCACAAAGGCCCTAACCAGCAAATTTGTTATTTTACAGGAGAAGCAAAAAACATTACGAAAATATAATCATTCGTACGGATAGGGCATATTAAAAAGTGGCATAACTCTGTGGTTTTTGGTACTAACACTTTAAAATTAGTAAAGGTGTATTTTAATATCCTACCAAAAGCTGTGAAAAATTCAGTGTCGAAAAAAGTGTTGGTTAGGGCCTTTGTGAATTAATATAATGATATATTCGTTTCAATCATTTCAAATGGGGCTCTTTGGGGAATTTATTTTTAGGAAAAATTTAAAAAACAGTAATTTTGTTTACTTGTCGGGCAATATTTTTGAAGTGAAACTTCTTAGGCGGCGGTATCGCAAAAATGGGGAGTGAAATTTTTAAAACTGAAAACGTTACATGAGTGAGAAGGAAGATATATGTAGGTAGTAGAGGGAAGGGGAAAAAAGAAATAAAGCGACGCATGACGGGTACGAGTACCTACATATGTATATATGTATATTTGAATGCACGTATGTACCCTGCAGCAAATCAAACTGGTTCCGAACTTGCGCTGAGCTAGGCTTATAAGGAACGGTACTGGTTCTTCATACATCGCAACGCAATGCTTTCAACTGTATTTTTTAACATGGCGATATCCTAGGAAATGAAAATTGTCGCCCTCTGCAGAACTTTTGAACTTGTTCTGAACTGGCTCTGGCTTAGACGGTTCTGAGACAGTACATATAGCAACATTTCCCAGATAGTTCAAAAAGGGTCACCTCCGAGCTAGAACAAATGTGGTTAGTTTTGAGCTGGTTCTAAGAAGTATAGAATAGAGCATTTTCTTTAAAGACTGTAATTAAATAAGCACGCATACAATTTTGTAAATGAAATATATTAACGTTTCTAACTGTGTTGGAAATTTGGTAGAAATCTTGAAACTGAAGAGTTTACAAGTATGCAGTTCTATAGCCCATTACATTTTAGTATAATTAATCGCGCTGATTTTTTATAACTCTTTTAACGCACGCTCTTGAAGGTATTCTCCTATCTAAATATTTTCATGTAAGATGCTAGATTACACTTTACTACACTAAGATTTGAATTGCTACAAAGCAGCATACTCGAAATATTTATGAAAAAAACTCGGATTAAAAAGTTTGAAATTTGAAGACAGTTTAAGAGTTCCATCAAGTTTGCAGCACAGTTAGCAATTTTGAATTTAAATGGCTTATGGAATATGAGACATACTTAACGAATAATATTTAAAATGAAGAACATTGGAAATTAAAAAAATCACTGCATAACTACACATTTCGGGTGCTCAGTGATATATTTACGTATGTACAGTAGCGGTCATATCAATAGCATTCCCATTTCAAAGTGAGATAGTTTACCACTTTTGTTAATTTTTTTTTTATCCGATTAAAATGTCAAAAATTTTGATGAAAAATCGTTAAATTTTCCTTTGTTTTTTATAAAGTTTGAAAACACGGTTTATATGATTTTGTTTACGCATAATCAACTTTTTTTTATAAAATAATAACAAACAAATTTTAACTATCAATATATTGAGACTTTTGTGTTAAGTGTAGCTTAACTAAATACTATGGTTACATTTTGCATTCAATTTTATACGTACATATATATGCATAAAAATTACAACAATGTTACCAATATCGCCTTTTTTTCTAAATATTCAAGCAGTTGCCCCATAAAGTAGAGAATTACATATTAAATAAACGAAAACAGTTTGCTATTAGTTTTAGGGTCTAAGAAAATCTAAAAACTAAAGTTTAGTACATTTGTGCATCTTTTGTCAGCTTTCGCATGACCAGGATGAGTAACATTGATGACAGCGCAACTAGCAACCATAAACGAATATGCGAATATTTGCGTTTGCATTCGTTATGCGGATGATTCGCATCATTTTACACATTCGCATTCGGCATTCGCATTCGAATATTTTGCGAATGCGAATGTGTACATGGGCAGAGAATCCACTCTAATGTTGTTGAAATGGCCCTAAGTGCGGGTGTGGACAATAACCGGTGTTTAGCTTCAGTCGCTAAACGGTTAAGTAGTATATCAAGCAACATTGATGGGCCTTTAACAAGTACTGCTAAGAGTCTTATAAGCAACCTAAAAATAATTTTAGATTCCTCCAGTGAAAGCGAAGGCTCGGATGTAGAGTCTGGAGACATTAGAAAATGTGCAATTAAAGCTGAATTGAAGGCCTATCTTAAAGAAAAACGAGCTTATCTCGGTGAAAATCCTCTCGATTGATGGAAAACTAAACTAAAATTACTTTTTTTGAAACATAATATGCCCCTTTTGAACTTTGACTACTAGATAAAACACTGCACTATAGTCTGGCAGTTGCTATTTGCTGGCCAAAAGCCGTTTTTTAGAGTATCGATAAATCGATTTCTTTATCCCTTCACTAAACTAATTCTCCAAAGTAAAAAAGTGCATACTCATTATTTTCTTAAAGAGTTTTGCCATTGAGATATAAGCTGTTAAAGTTGACATTTCTACTAAAAGCTTAAAATTTTATTTCTTTCGTAGTCAGTAACCATGTTTCAATAATACAAGGTTCGATAAACTGACAGTTGTCTCTCTCGCACCGCTCCCTTAGCAGTGGCACCGTGGTGCTTCTTTGCAAACTTACTTGGAAAAAGTGTAGCTTTGGTGTGAAATAGAAGTATAAAATTTGGGCAATATGTTTATTCGTATATACATATGAAGCATATTTAACTGATGAAAACATAAATTTTTTTTAAATCGGATGTTTACATAAAACTCGCAGTAGTGCTATATTAATTTTGAGCCATTTGCAGTTTTTATACAGCGAAATAGCACATAAATTACGTAATTCAAGTAGATACTGTAACATTACGTTCAATATTTCGTTTAAAATGCCAGATTTCCTGCAAATACATTAGAATTTACAAAAGGAATTTCACTACTAATTGCCTACTTTGCGTACTTTTCTACTACCATTTACACACCAAGGGATTTCATTCTTCGTCTTTCTCCGTCCTTCGTAAATGCAACCTTTTGTAAGGGAGTGTCAAACCGCGGCTGTCAATAATTATCTAACCTTGTATTATTGAATCATGGTCAGTAACCTTGTAGTTCGAAATGGTATGAGTCTCCGAGAGAGTAAGATACTTCAAAAAAGAGAATGGAAATGAATATTAACAAAAAAGAAAACTAACATATGTATAGCTTGATAAAAAAAAATTAAACTAATTTTTAAATGGACTCTAATTTGAAGTAGAGCTTTAAAAAATTGGATTCATTTGGCGATATTCAAGCTTTGTGAGCAATAAAAATGCTCAATTTAGAGTTTATGAGTTGAGAATCATGTTGCACTTTTTTGCATTCTTTTATTAGAGAAGGTGTGTTTTGCCGTGCTTTGCGTATGAAAAGCAGCAGTCAACAAAGATGCAAAAAACTGCTGTTTTAAACATTTTGCTGCGAAATATTATTAAACGGAGCACATCCGCAGTATATAACAACTACATAAAGGAAATATCAAGAATGATATGCAAGTTTCAAATCAATTTGGTTACTTCTCGACTTTAGGCCAGCAAATGATAGTCGCCAGACCAATGCACTGTATAGGTTACGCACTCGTTCAATGTTCTAATAATTTACAAAATTCTTAATTAATAAAAACGATGACTTAAGTCGATTATAGCTTTTTTAATGTTATTCCTAACATTCGCACATTCGCATTCCGAAAATTCGCATTTGCGAATGGGAAAAATATGACATTCGAAACATCCCTACTAGCAACATACGAGTTTCAACAGTCCAGCTCTGCATTCCTTTTGCAGTAGTTCAGAGACAGTTCTGAAATTTGTAGGGCGGAACTAGCGCTTTGCCAGACTGTCTCTAAATTTTGCTGCAGGGTATGTATTAAAGAGCTGCGCAAAACCTTCTAAAAGGCACACTTTACTACTATGCAGTACTTCCAAGCGGCGTACTACAGGAGCGTTAACAGCAACACAGAATATATATATAGAATATTCTATAGCAAGCTGCGCAACAATACAAACACTTCAACATTCGAAATAGAATTTGCTACAGCGACGATAGCGCTTGAGTTCTGCGGTGAAGCAAATTGTAAAACCAAAAAGAAGGGTTGAAGTTAAATAGCGGCAAATCATAGCAAGACAACCGAGTGCACTAGAACAGTGTCCGCCAAAAAGAGAAAAATCTTAAAATGAGAATGTATTAGTTATGAAATAAAAAATGAGAATGCGCTGGTGGTAATGCACGGAAAAAAATTTCTGTGTTGTATTACTTATTATAAAAACTTTGGTATGTTTTTCTGCCGTTTTTTCATTGTGCGTTTTTTTTAGATCTAAACAACATAGAAACATATATGGGCAATTCACAAGGTGTATTTGTCGTGTTTGTCGTGAAGTCATGATATTTCATGACAGTTGTAAAAATGTTGTTATTGTTTTGTGAAGAAAAATAACACATGACGATACAACTCTGCAACCTATGTTTATTCGGTGTTATGTGAGGTTAAGTGCTGAGATATAATAAATAATCGTAACAGGTGTTCACAACCGTCGTGTTTTAACACAACTTTTGTTAGGAAAATATAACTTCACAACACCTTGTGAATTGCCCATATATGTTTCTATGTTGTTTAGATCTAAAAAAAACGCACAAGGAAAAAGTTGGTAAAATTTTGTATGTATTGTACAAAATTATTATTATTTTATTTATAATTTAAGTGTGGATTTCTGAGCAAAAAAGATACTCTGAATATTAAAAGAAAATTCGTTGATTTCAAGTAGAAATAAAATGAAAATATATATATCTAATATAAATTTATTTTAAAATTAGGTAAAACTTGACGTTTAAGAACAGTTTAAATAACGACTAAACCAAAAGATAAATAACAAAACATATTGTATGTTTTAATTGAGGACTAGTCTGGTATAAAAAAAAAATACATAATTCACAAAGTTCTTTTAATATGAAGAAAAAGCACGACTTGGTTCCATATACATACCTATTTCTAGGGGTGTATGTACGAAAAATTGTGTTATAAAATTTTTGAATGAATATTCATTCATTCTGCTCCGTGTACCTACTTTATTCAACAATAATGCGTCATCAACCTGCTTCGCCTATTATTTGCATGCAACTAGAGCTGTGGCAAACCGTATGTATTCGTTACTGAGTAACGAATACAACCCCTGACTCGAAGTACCGAATCGTTACTCACATAATAATCTCGTTACTCGCATGTTCCGTATATGCACCATCATCGTGAATCAATACAACACAATATATTGTTCGGTAACGAAACTGTTTTTCGTATCGATACTAAAGTGTNTAGAGCTGTAGCAAACCGTATGTATTCGTTACTGAGTAACGAATACAACCCCTGACTCGAAGTACCGAATCGTTACTCACATAATAATCTCGTTACTCGCATGTTCCGTATATGCACCATCATCGTGAATCAATACAACACAATATATTGTTCGGTAACGAAACTGTTTTTCGTATCGATACTAAAGTGTGTAGCGTGTGTATATACGTACATGCATGCATGATTCGTGTGAGGTACAAGTGCTTGATTGTATCAAATTGTTCGAATCGATACAAAACTATGTTGCGTGCATACATATGTATATACGTACATGCATGCATGATTCGTGTGAGGTACAAGTGCTTGTAGTACAGAATCGTTACTCACATAATAATCTCGTTACTCGCATGTTCCGTATATGCACCATCATCGTGAATCAATACAACACAACATATTGTGCGGTAACGAAACTGTTTTTCGTATCGATAATAAAATGTGTTGCCTGTATATATACGTACATGCATGCATGATTCCTGTGAGATATAAGTGCTTGATTGTGGCTGCATTTCTTTATTCATTCTGAACGTTTGGAATAATTTTTTTTGTTTATTTATTCTTTAGAACGTTCCTGGTGATATGTTGACGTATATTTCAAACGCATTATGCTTATTCCGGCTGTGAAATGGGATTATCCGGAATGTTTAAAGAAACGCAGCCTGTATCAAATTGTTCGATTCGATACAAAAATATGTTGCGTGTATACATATGTATATATGTATGTACATGTATGCATATGGAAGAACGATCATTTCCTTACGCTGCAAGATTTGCTGCGATGATTCTTGTGAGGTAGAAGTGCTTGTATCAAAAGTAACGAGTAAAGTAACGATACGAAAGATACGGGTGTTGATTGGATTAGTAACGAATACATACGGGTATCCGAAATTTCGTTACTTTTACAGCTCTACATGCAACTAAATAAAATGTGTTGCTCTTCTACTCTTTCTGTTGACGTTCGGATTGTGTACGTGTAAGAAGCCGATTGTGTACATGTGAAAGGCCGAATATAGTTCGTTTCCCAGGAAAGTGTTTGGCGGGCACTGCACTAGAACATTTGCATGTATGTATGTATAGCAACTCATTACCAATTGTTAGCGCAAGCCACGCAGTTAGCGGTCATCGTCAAGACACATAGATACATAATATATGTACATATACCTAGGAGCAGGCAAAATCGCAGATGCTAATGCAGCGTTTTTGCTGCATTTAACCCTTTATAACTCCACTAAATAAAAAAAGTAAAATCATACGGATTCTAATAGATTTTAGTAAAAAATGAAACACGTATTTTTTAATTTTCAAGATTTTTCTTTTATTTGGGGAGGAAACAGCCAAAAAGGGAGTGTAACAGATATGTCACATTATGTGACAACTTCTCCAAAAAAAAAAACAAAAACAAACACATTAGCATGTATGGAATAATTTAAAGCAATTGTTCTGCTTGTTGTAGCATACAGCTACACATTTTTCACATACCGTTTGTGACACTCCACTGCATCCTGGGCGCTTGCAACGGATTCTCTTCTCGGCCCATACTGGCCAGTGCCCAACTTGGTCTTGTCTAACTGCAATTAGAGGAACATGTTGAGCAGGTCCCTTATGCTTTTTCGCTTGAATATCCGCTTCTATTCCACCTCTGCGTTTTATGGTTGTCTTTGTACCTAATTTGCACAGGACCGTAGCAACCTCCAAACGAAAATCTGCTGATGACAACTGATTGTCCTGCACATTCTTTTCTTTGCGAACTCTTTTGTATAAGAGCCAAGCATTAGACATTGCAAAATCTAAAAAGTGGTAAAACAAGCGAACTTGCCATCTTTTACTTCTCAACAATATTTTGTAGCGGCCCATAATGCTGTCGATGAGATCCACCCCACCCATGTTACGATTATACTCGGTCACTATGTAAGGTCGTTCAATAGTAATATATTTTTTGTTGGCCTTATCATAGCGCCGTACTTCGGACTTCGGTAGCTCACCAGCAAAACTAGATGCTAGAGTAACAGATTTTTTGTCCTTCCAAACAACGGAAACTACATCTACTCCTCCCACATTTGCAACATATTCGACGGAGTGCCCACGACCCTTTTTAGAAATATCCTTATCTGTCGGCAATTTACACTCAGGTATTCTATTTCGACGTACTGTTCCTAAGCTGAGGATCCCTTCCTTGGCCAAATATTCTATCAGTGGCAACGACGTAAAATAGTTGTCAAAATTGTCATCTTAGTTTAAGTTGCAATTATATGACATGTATATAACTCTGTGGCATCACTGAACTTTTGACATTTTACTTTGTACGTTTGCTTTTCTGCTAATATGTTTCTTTGAGTTCCATTATTCTTGTACTCGCCACAGTCAGTTGTATTTGAACATCCAAGGAATAAACATTCAAGAAAATATACCGACAATCCTGACAGAATTCAGAAGGGGGTAATGAAACCCATACGCGCAGTGAAAAGTAAAAGAAAAGAATAAGAAAAAAAAATAATAATAATAATTTGTTAAAGCGCCGCGCGGGTATGAGTGTAGAAAAACTCACGATAGTTGAGTTGAAAGAAGAGTTGCGAAAAGTAGGAGAAACAACGATGGGCAATAAATTGGAATTGGTTGCGCGGCTGCAACAATTTCAATCGAAACACAGAGCCAGTTCAACGAAACAAGCACCGATAATGGAGAAT
Organism: Rhagoletis zephyria; assembly: GCF_001687245.7. Taxonomy (NCBI): domain Eukaryota; kingdom Metazoa; phylum Arthropoda; class Insecta; order Diptera; family Tephritidae; genus Rhagoletis; species Rhagoletis zephyria. The sequence continues at coordinate 185,403 of NW_016157202.1, forward strand.
ACGGAGGAGCAGAGGCAGCAGGCAGTGGACGTTCCAGTAGCGCATGAGGACACTGAGGTGATGAAATTGCGCAGCGAGGTAAGCGGGCTTCAACGTACAATGGAGACGTTATCTCGTCAATTTCAAGCAGTGTTAGACGCATCGACGCTGGTAAATCACACGACGGCAGTGCAGCATATTGCTCCAGAAAATTCTTTTGCATATTCGCAAAATTCTGTGTCGCTTGCGCTTGCATGGTATTGCTGAGCAATACGAAAATCCACCCCGATTGAATATGACTGAAACGCCGACAGCATACAGTTTGCCTGTATGTGCAACGAATAGCATTAGAGAAGCGAATTTCACAACGACGGTTACAACAACAAGCGCCGTGTTGTCGCCAGTAGTGTCGCCGCCAAGAGCAAGTAGCTTTGGGCATGTTGTTGGCCCAACGTATGTTGAAAATATTCAAATGATGCGTGGTGAAATTGCGAATGGTGGGGCAGGCATAAACGAGAATGACACATACGAATGTAGAAGAAGTGTTGTACGTGAAATAAATGACATTTTGCCAGACTTTAACCCGTGTAAGGAGGATATGACATCAATGCAATTCGTAGAGCGGGTTGAACAATTAAAAGATGCATATCGATGGAATGACAGTGTGTTACTTTTTGCTATACAAAGTAAATTTAAAGGTGTTGCAAAGCTGTGGGTCGACTCGCAACCCATATTTAAACAGTGGTAACAATTTGTAACTTCATTTTTAAATGATTTTCCGTGCATAATGAATAGTGCAGACATTCACATACAGCTTATGCACACGCGTATGAACAAAACAGAATCGTTGACCGAATTTTATTTTAAAATGTTAGCTCTAGGGCGTCGCGGAAACCTAGAAGACAATGCGATAATGCGATATATTATCAATGGTTTGAGTGATGATGGCTTACGAAAAACATTAACAGCCATGCATTTTGTGAAGTGTTCTGATTTGTTGAAAGCACTGAACAATACAGTACTAAATATGAGAAAAGATCATGTTACTAGTGCGTCAACATTTATTTTGAGAAATAACAATAGTGGCAGCAAAATAGACGTGAAAACTAATATGAAAAATGGGCCAGTGTGTTACAACTGTGGTGAACGGGGGCATATTTCTCGAAATTGCCTGGAACCACGAAAGAAATTACAGTGTGGAAATTATGCTGAGTTTACGCATGAAACCAAGAAGTGCCCTAAAAGAAATCAATCGCGTGTTAATGCAATTGTAGATAATATGCAAGTCGACCAAAGTGTGACTAACAATGAAGCGATCGTTAATGCAATTGAAGACAGCATGCAAGTGAACCGAACCTTGACTAAAACTATTTTAATAAATCATGTTGAGTGTGAAGCACTAATTGATTCAGGCAGTTGCAAGTCGCTTGTGAAACGTGATATTGTCGAAAAGTCTGAACATAAAACAGTATTGTGCGATAAAAGGCTGCATGGTTTCGCTGGAGGTGAGTTTCAGTGCCGTGAACTAATAAATACGTAGGTAAAGATTGATAACAAAGACTTTGAATGCGAACTTTTAGTTGTTGATTACGAACTGATGGCGTACGATGCCATAATCGGGACAGATATTTTATCAAAAAGCCGTGTTGTGATCGAAAATGGACAGTGTTATGTCGGATTAATTGATGAGAATAAAATTAATGTTGGCCATGAACTTGCCATTAACCAACAAGTAGAGTTAAAAAGAATTTTGAACAAGTATGCGAATTGTTTCGGCGAAGAATTGCGTGAGATAGGTAAATGTAGTTTTTCTAAAATGCAAATATCTCTAACGTCGGAAAAACCTGTAGTGCGAAACCCGTATCCAATACCTATACCGAAACAGAAAATTGTCGAAGAGATAGTTACTGAATTAATGAATTTAAATATTATTCGTCCCTCGAACTCGATGTATGCATCACCCATAGTGTTGGTTCCAAAAGCGAATGGAGAGCACCGCCTATGTGTTGATTACAGAGAGGTGAACGCAATCACACAGAAGCAGCCATGGCCGATGCCAACAGTAGATGGTACACTATCAATATTGGCAGGTAAGAAGTATTTTACCACTCTAGACATGATGTCTGGATATTATCAGATAGAGATTGAGGAAGAGTAAAAAGGGTTGACAGCTTTCATAACTCATAACGGGCATTATGAGTTCAACCGAATGTTATTTGGGTTACGTAATGCGCCGAGCACTTTCCAGAAAATGATGATGCGTCTCGTCGAGGCTATCAAGTCAAAGGTTGTCAGCTATGTTGATGAGGTTATTGTTGCATCCGATACTTTTGAAGATGGTGTGCAGAACCTTGAAGAGTTTTTGCGTATTATCCAGAGAGAGGGCCTAACGCTTCGTTTGTCGAAGTGTGCTTTTATGCAGAACAGCGTTACGTTCTTAGATCATGAGTTAAATGAGAATGGTCTAACTCCAGGCCGGATTAAAACTGCGGCAATTCAACGATACCCTGTACCTACAAATGCTACGGAGGTGCGACGTTTCCTAGGTTTCACCGGAGCAAGTATCATGGGTACGAGCTAGAAGTATTAGCTTTGGTGGAGGGCTGCCAACGTTTTCGAATGTATGTGCTGGGTAAACCGTTCGTTGTCGTCACTGATTGCAGCGCCATTTCAACTTTGAAGTCCAAGAAGCCAATGATTCCACGAGTAGCACGGTGGTTATTGAAGCTACTTGAGTACGATTATACAGTCACGCATCGTCCAGGTAAGAGTATGAGCCATGTTGATGCTATGAGTCGAGCACCGGTCGAAGCTCCAGGTAATCCAGAAGATGTAACGTCATGTGTGATGCCAGTTTCCATTGCTTTGGAAGATTGGATCTTTACAATGCAAAAGCAAGATCCACATTTAAATGACATCGTTAATGTCCTTACTAAGCAAACCAAATCGGATCAACTAAAGATGTACGAGAAGGAATATGTCATCAAGCATCACCGACTTTATAAGAAATGCGATGAAAAGCTACTTTTGGCTATTCCACGTGGCATGCGTTGGAGAATTGTGAAGTTATGTCACGACGAAGTTGGTCATCCAGGGGTTGATGGTACCCTCAAGCGACTAGCACAGCACTTTTGGTTCCCACGAAGTCG
>NW_016157202.1:193912-206130 GCF_001687245.7 Rhagoletis zephyria
GCTCAATATCGTTGATTTTGCAGAACTCGTGGAACGATGAAGACGTAAACGATGTTCCTCGATCGGTGATAATCTTCTTCGGCAACCCAAAGTACAATGTCAACTGGTTTAACGCATCTACAACCGGCTTCGTTTTTGTAGATCTAACAGCAACAATTATCGTATACCGGGTCAATGCGTCGACAAGAACCAGGATGTATTCGTTACCGCGTCGACTCTTTATAAATGGCCCTAGATGATCCATGTGCAATACTTCGAACGGCAGCTTGGGAACCTCAATACCGTATAGTTGGCATTCTTTCTTCGCAGGCTCACGACAAAAACAGCACTCAATGCACCCCTTAAGATACCCTTTTACAAAATTGGAAAAATCTCATATCTGAACAATCAGTTGTATGGGAGCTATATGTTATAGTGGTCCGATTCTTCCGGTTCCACCAAATGATTAATAAATTATAAAAATACACCCACCTACCAAATTTGATCCGGATATCTCGAAAACTGAGAGACTAGATTGCATACAAACAGACGGACAGACAGACAGACGGACAGACGGACATGGCTAAATCAACTCAGGTCGACGTTCTTATATGATCAGTATACATTTAAATGGGTCTATCTCTTTTTGTTCTGGTACTTACAAACATCGGACCAAAGTTATAATACCATTTCATGCTCATGAAAGGTATAAAAAGCGTGGTAAAAAAGGAAGCATATCACAATTCATTTAGGTAAGCAGGCCATAACACTTCTGCACTTTTGTTTTTGTAAAACACTTTAGTACAGGAAGTGCACGGTCACATATGTATGTACATACATACATCCATATATACATTTGGGAATGCACTTATACAAAGCAAGAATTCGCATCAATTTTCGTTGATTAGCTGTCGCCGCTACTTCCACTGAGTGATGCGCGCACTTCCATTTGAAAAATTTTAGCATCGCATTTGTTCTACTTCAATTTGCTTCTGCTTCAGTTTGGTTCCACTTCAGCTTTGTTCTGGGGTCGAATCGTGACAGACGTGAACGAGTCGGCAATCGTACGAACACAAATTACGTGATAGTTTAATCGAATGAACAATATCGGATGATAACAATCGAAGGCGACCGAATCGTTATTGTTTATTTGGTTATCGATTATTTTTCTCTTCTTCTTCCTTTTTTAAGTCACAGTAGACATTGAAGTGTCAAAATAAGTGAAAAGTAAATAAAGAAAGNAGTGAAAAGTAAATAAAGAAAAGCGAAAATGACGAAAGAGTTGTGCGTAAGCAACTTCGGGGCAGAAGCAATCCATTGGCGTTATCCGACAACGCGTAAGTAATTATACATAGGAAATAAATTACCTTCTCTACTCCTATACTTGCAGATTCATCAAAAGATTTCGGTTAAGCAAGGAGGCATTCCAGTACGTTTTATCGAAAACAAACATAAACTGCGATGACACAAAAGCCGTTCCTGCTGCTTTGCAATTGGCTGCAAGCCTCTCGCTCCTTGCAAGTGCAAGGTATGTGCCAGAGCACGGTATAAAAATTGACGTCCAACGTCTTAAAAGAAATAAAAAGCAAATTGTGTCCGGAATTGNGAAATAGAAAGCAAATTGTGTCCGGAATTTATAAAGTTCCAGCCCAACGAATCTTCAAGATGTAAGGAGCAGTTTGCGGAAAAATATAAAATACCTGGAGGTAAAAAGAGGCGTTCTAATGAAATGTGTAGTGAATCCAATGTTTTTCCTTTCAGTGGCTGGATGCGTAGACGGAACACACATTGGATTACAAAAGCCAATTAGAGACGAGCACATGTACTTCAACAGGAAAGGTTACCATAGTCTTAACGTTATGCTAGTAAGTTTCTCTTCTTTCATTTTAACATTTTATTGCTAATATACCGTTTGCCAGAATTGTGGCCACACTTGCAAGATTCTTGCCATAAATTGTCAATATAGAGGTGCAGCCCATGATTCCTGAAAAGGTCCACCACATGTAATTGTTTGGTGAGGTTTTCCCACAAACGGTTGGCCGTTGCTTTTCCCTGCGAGCAGTTTGGGAGTAAATTCTTTGCCAAGTCAGGGTGTTCGGCCATGAACTCCGCCATGAGTTCCTTCTGCGTAGAGTTTAATTTATTGTAGTTGGTCCTAAAATAAGAAAAATAGCTATGAACTGGTATATGTTTGCACAAATTTTATAATTACTTACATTTTTCAAAAAATTTTATCAAATTTTGCGCGCGTACGTTCGTCAAATATTAATCGAATGACAGTTCGAACGAACGAGTACGTTCACTCGCTCGTTCACGCCTGTCATAATACCGAATTACGATATGAGAAGTTCGTTCACGTCTGTCACAATCCGATTTTGTCATTTTTACGTGACGAGTTGCTCGTTCACGACTGTTACGATTCGAGCCCTGTTGTTCTTTTTCCTATCGTGCGGCATTCGTTCGTATGACAAAACCTTTCATGAGTGTAGCAGTTGCTTTGTTATGGGAGTGAAGGAGAGGTACAGTGCTTAAAATGGGATCTGATAGCTTGTAAGCATCAACGAAAGACACGAGATCACGCGGGAAAGAAAGAAAGAAAAAAGTTATTTTCTAGCTGCCGAAATCTTGACGCCATCTTTGTTGTAAGAAGTAAACAACGAAGAGAACGGAGAAAACCGCGAAATTGTTGAACGCATGAATAATCATTTTCATTATGAAAATTCTTATATAAATCATGTCGTTGTGTTAAATTATTCTTTACCTTATGTGTGCACACGTTGTCACAAGCGAAAATTAAGAAAATTGCAGTAAAAAGCCACCATCAAATTGTAAACAACGAAGTAATGTAAACAAACGGCTAATGTCAAAATCGTTAAACTTTTTTCCTAAATGCGATTCTAACGGGCTACTCTCCTGCCCGCGTGATCTTGTCTTTTTGGTTCATGGCTTCTAAGCTATTTATGTAGTGCTTGTGCAGCTGTTTAGTATGTATGCATATTAGGGATGTTGCGAATGTAGAATTTTAGACATCCGCGGATGTTTAACAGCTAACATCCGCGGATGCGACTGCANATGCATATTAGGGATGTTGCGAATGTAGAATTTTAGACATCCGCGGATGTTTAACAGCTAACATCCGCGGATGCGACTGCAAATGCGGATGTCAAGTATTTTTAAGAAACAATTAGGTAAGTAAATTAAGTTACTTAGGTAAATGAAAAAAATGGAACAGTTAGTAATTTTAAATAATGTTTATTTTATTTAGTACTTGAGTTTAAAAATTGGAACATTATATGAAATAAAAAGTAATGAGAATTGCATCGGGACCAAAACAAATGTCGGATGTATCCTCCTGGCTTTCATCTTCACTTGAAGAATCTAGCATAATAGCGAGATCGTTGTTTAAACAGCGTTTACAAGTCAAACTATATGTCTCAGGTTTTTCTAAAGCTTATTAAAAAGAATTCTTCAATCTCATTCCTTTGGCTGTTTCAGAATTTGGGGAACCTGTAACGTCATCATTGTTTTTTTTTTTTGAATTTAGATTTTGTAATTGATTTTTAGTACTTTCTTCTGCGACTGGTTTCAAAAATGTGTGCTTATAGCGAGCTAAATAGGTGGATATGGAAAATAAATTGTTATTTTGCAGAAATAAAAATTGTTAACAAAATTCTGTTTTCAAAGTAGTGGCTTTCAGCCGAATCGGATCAGAATATTGTTATTTTTTTTAACACCCCGTTTTTACAAGCATTTGAATTATTGGAATCACAGATGATGAGGGTCTCAGATACTTAGGTAATTCTTACCTAATTAAAGGTCAGACCTATAGCCTTTTCTCTTTATAGCCAGACGATGACCATTTCTGCTGGAAATCTCTATTGAAGGAGCTTTCCTTTGACTTTAAATAGCAAAGAAGGAAGACGTACGGGGAGAGTTTTAACACATAGGTTTTTAGCCAAGGATCCAAAGTATATCCCTGAGAAAAAAAGCGAGTGTAACACCGTACACATGATAGAAGTGAAACTTCTTAAAAAAGGTTTGAGTACCAGGTACCTACTCACGAAATCGGATGTGTATACATATGTTTACGGTTCGGCAATCCATTAGGCGATTGAGTTACATACATAAGTTTGGTTAGAAATCAAACAATAATTTCATTTCATCTTATTAATTTTCTGAAATACATGTAATTTATTTATTCATTTTCCGGTAACACCACCTTATATGAATTCGCACTTCTAGCATCCATAGGACCGGGTTGTAATGAAAGTTATTGTATGTTCAACAAATAAATGAAAATGTTTATAATGCAGTCAATAGATCCTTACGAATTCGCCATTACCAAGGCACTAAGTAACGTACGCACTTTTGTTTGTAAAATGCATTTATTTAAGTTGAAAGAAGACAAATTCCTTTGTTCGGCATTTATTCTTACTCGCTTTCTATCTTCCAAGGCGAATTCATAAATTCTTATCACGAATTCATATATTCATGTGGTAGCAAGAGTATAAAAACATAAAATTACCTTATAGATTAAAAGCATAAGTATCACATGTAGATATGCGTAGTCCATTTCACGAAATCATTTCATCTGAGTAAAAACTAAGTGCATAAACTCTATTTCGCGTTAATTGTAATCATGAAATGGTGTTCTTTCATTCAGTTTCTACTCAAACGCATGAAATAATTTCATAAATACAACAAACCCATCCTTTTGACATAATGCAAGCCGAAAACGTTGGTTCAAATCAATCCGCGATCAAGTTGGACGCTTTGCCCACAAACATTGCAATTTTGCGAGCAGTCTCATTGTAAAATCTCATTTTTACAATTTCATAGTTTCGGCTTACATTTGTAAAATTCATCGAAAGCACGTACCTATTTCGGCTGAGTTATCCATTTTCGGCTATTTAGTGTACAAAATAAACGCAAATTAAATGAGTTTGTACAACATGGTCATTATTGTAGCGATAAGTTGTACAACTTCCCAGAAAATCCAAATTTTTTGATCTTTCATACAACCAAGACATAAATTCATTCCACAGGCCCACAAACGGTTCAATCTACAGTAAAATAACACCAAGCTGAACCAACGGTCGCTACGTTTATGGCTTTCTTTAAGAAACATCGGGCGAAAATTTCAACTTCTCCTGTAACACTACCTTATATAAGTTGGCCTTGCTATCATCCTCACATATGTTCAGTATACCAACGAAGGACGAGTTAATACAAAGAGATTGCGAGAGCACAAAACTACTCTAGAAAATTACACGCACAATGACAAACATGAACAAATGTACAACAAACACATAATTTTTGACAATCAGTACAGTTCGCATTTATATCAACGAGCAGCTTAGTCCCCTTTCAGACACGTCAAGTCTTGCTTTCAAGTCTGCTCGTTCGTTGGCGAAGGAGGTGAGAAGAGAGGGGAAGAGTACAGATACCTCCGTACCGTCAATTCGTTTCAAGTTTTCTTGTCTCTTTTGATCTTTTCGTTCGATCATCAATCGAAAAGAATTTACAATTTTGTAAAGTTTCAAGTTTGTCGCCTCGAGCGAGTAGTTATTTAATGGAGCAGGTTTGATTTACGACCCGTTAGGAAACAGGCTGTAACCCGAAAAAGCAGCAAAATTACTCTCCCAATTTTTTAATTTAAGTACTAAATAAAAAAGTTATTAAAAATTACAAAATTTTCCTTTTTTTTACCTAAATCATGTCGTTAAGAAAGAAAACGCAATAAATTTGAATTTATTTTTAATTCACCCTGTTTCTGTCTATTGAAGAATAAATATTATTTTAATTTAGAAACCCGCAATATCCATTTTTTTAAGTATGAATTTTTATTTTATTTTTTACGAAATTCCTATAAGCGGACATCTCCCATAGGCAGAGCTGTTAAGTGTTGATTATAAATTGTAATGATTACCGATTTAATTAATTATTTTTTTTAATTTGAGAAATGATTAATTACCATTATTTCCACTTTTAAATTAATAATTACCGATTACCGATTTAGCCAATTAGAAAAAAATTAAAAATAATCAAAAGTAATCAAAAAAAGCTAGTGGGATTAGTTTTACAATAAAAATATTATTTTTTGATTATTTTTGATTATTTATGTAAATTTTTTTAAATAAAATGTACTGCTCAGACGGAAAAAATATTTTGTCGACAAACGTATGCANAAAATAATCATAAATTTAGCCAATTAGAAAAAAATTAAAAATAATCAAAAGTAATCAAAAAAAGCTAGTGGGATTAGTTTTACAATAAAAATATTATTTTTTGATTATTTTTGATTATTTATGTAAATTTTTTTAAATAAAATGTACTGCTCAGACGGAAAAAATATTTTGTCGACAAACGTATGCATGTAACTGTGAAATACGGTTTTACGTTGTTCTTTCAAATGACCATAGATATTAGGGATGTTGCGAATGAATCCATTTTTGGAGGTATTCATTAGGAATGTTAATCCCGGTATTCCGGGATCCCGGTCTTTTTTAAGTCTCGAAAATCCCGGGATTATTTGCCTGGAATCCCGGGATTTTCAGGATTTGTAAATTACACTGGTGGCAATAATAGAAACGCTTTATGTTGAATAGTTTTGGCTATATTTCTTTTGGTTATTTAATATTTAACATTTTTGCACACACAAAAATCAATATATATGCCAAACCAAGGGCCAAATATAATATAATTGCGTTCTTAATTTTTCTCTCTGATGTCAGGATTTTTTAAAAGAACTTTGAAATTTGAAAGATATGAGTAACTCAAAAAATGATTTAAAAATTTCAGTGCAATATACTTAAAAAAACCAGTATGGATTTCAAATGAAAGAAGATTCTGTAGAGTTAAAACATATTACATTTTTTGGTGCGTAAGAGTCGGGTAGGTATTGAAAATACCGTTTTTTTAATGTTATCCTCGGATATCCTTGAAATTTTTTAATTCTTATTTTGGAAAAAGTTCACACAACTCAGGACTAATTTTATTAGCTTAAAAAAATAAAATAGATTAAAGGGGCATTTTCAATTCCTATTCGTCCTTGTGAACGTAAAAAAATTATTTCACTTGGTCACCATACTTTTTTTTACATTGCACTGAATTTTTTAAAATTATTTTTGAAATTAACTATATCTTTGAAATTATAACGAGTCCTAACCGCCAAAATAACGTAAGTGACATGTTTCTCTTCAAAATTTTCGTTTTGATCCAGAAATGCATCTAGATGCCCTAGGAATCATGGAATCCCGGGATTGAACCAACGACAACCCGAAAATCCCGGGATCGTAAAAATCAAAAAATTAACATCCCTAGTAGGCATGTATGTTAGATATGTATGCACCGAGAGAAAAAAACACATTTGAAACAAATACCTGTATCTCTTATAAAATTGTAAGGAAAAAGTACTTACCACAACAAGAAAATCTTTAACACAAGAATATCATGTTTATTTCAAAAATTTTCTCATTGTTGAACTAACAGCGCCGCTCTTCGCATAACAGTTGACACGCTGTTAAAAATAAACAAAAGTAAAACTGTTGACAACAAATGTAAAGTGGTTCCAAAAGCCACGCTGTTGATTTAAAAGTAAATCTTTGCGCCAACAACGAAATTTACAAGAATCATCGGTACTTCTAAAAGTAAAATTTTTGTGACAACTTCATTCGTAATTGAAATTAGCGCAGAACTTATTGAGAAAACTAAAGCCGCGTCATTTCTAGGGACACGATATCGAACCGAAAGTATCGATATGGTACTCATTTAAAATATCGCTTTAAAAATATCGGGTACCCATTAATATCGGAATAAAAAGACTCGATATTCCAAATATCGATACCAAAATCCAAATAATTTATCTGAATATAGGTTTCGCATATAGGCCGCTGGGGTGTAATGGTTAGAAGTGCGCAACCCTTGAAAATGAAAAACAGCTTCTCATGAAATACAATCGCCGTTCAGAGTCGACATAAAACTGTAGGCACCCCTTTGTGCCACAACATTAAGGCCCACGCGACAAATCGGAGAAGTTCGGCCAAACACAAACATATTGTGTAAGCTCCGAACTTTATTATNGGGGTGTAATGGTTAGAAGTGCGCAACCCTTGAAAATGAAAAACAGCTTCTCATGAAATACAATCGCCGTTCAGAGTCGACATAAAACTGTAGGCACCCCTTTGTGCCACAACATTAAGGCCCACGCGACAAATCGGAGAAGTTCGGCCAAACACAAACATATTGTGTAAGCTCCGAACTTTATTATTAGGTGGAATCCCGTATTCCTCGGACTCGGACTAGTAAAACTGTCAAAAAATAAAAATTCGCGCAGAGCGAGAGAGTAACATTGAAAAGTACGGGATCGCTTTCTAGTAAAAAATTGTAACTTCTGTCAACTTCAACATAACCTCCAAATTGTGGTTGTAAATTTTTGCTTATTTTTTATGTAAACACACTCAGTTCACACATGTAAATAACTAAAAATACTTTCAAGTTCATTAGAATCCACTTAAACAGGTAATTAAATACTTTTCAACATGAATTAGCAGAGTGCACTTTTCTTTTATTTGGTTGCCAAACACACTACAGCTGATCGTTTGACACATTTACCAGAATTTACCAGCAAAAAATTCTCGGACTAAAACTGGTAACTTCTGACAGAGAGAGAACCGTATTTATTCTCTTTTTTGTCCTCTCAATAGTCAGAGAACCGAGTACGGGATCGATTTCCAGTAAAATCTGACTGATTCTGACTATTTCTGACTAGTCCGGACTCGTACGGGATCGCAACTATTATTACGACACGTAGAGATTGAGGTGTTGACTTAAACATTAATTACCGTTTAAAAATGTTCGTGTTTAAATCAAGTGAAAAGTCTTAACCAAATGGATTTTTCCATTATACATACACTACGTACATATAATGCAAATATTCAATTCAAATACTGCCGTAGCATTTTTCACTACACGGATGGCGTTTTGCACGTCTCGGATGCTTTTTCATATGTAATTAAGAAGGTATATGTATACAAAGCATGCACAGCGGTGACAATACATACACACATACATGGTATGACATAATTCACTAATCGCGCGTTGTATTGTTGATTCAAACTCAACATTTGAAAACACCTTTATACGTATGGCTGTAGCTGAGTGTGCAAAGACGCTTGATACAATTAATTGCGGCCAAGAGGGTCCGGGTTCAATTCCCATCAGACGGAACATAAAATAAATTTTTTTTCTTCTTATTTACGAAAAAGCATCTGTGCACTTCACAACCACATATCTTATAACGTATATACTCAAATTTAAAACGAGTTGGGTTGGTGCTCTTTCATATGCGTAGTTTTTTTAAATTTAGCACGTTTTTTTTTAATTCTAAAATTTGTTTCCCTCAGTGTTAGAATGTGTGCTACTCGATTCCAAAAAATATGGTTTTAAAACTATCGAGTAGAAAATATCGATATCGAATGCCAAAAGTATCGATATAGTATCGCTTCGTATGGAAATTCGTGTCCCTAGTCATTTCTGTGGCAATTGTTTTACGAAGCAGACGTTCCTTTCAAGTTTAAAAATATGGATATGAATACTATAAATATGCTCGAAGGAATTTGTGTGAGAGTCAGCAGATTCCAATATCTTATGTTGAATTTGAGAATGATATACTTGGAATGGGGATTATCTAGCGACGCCATCAAATTTTGTCTGAGTGTTCAATTAAATCCGTGGAGATATTAAAAATGATGCGCACTCACGATATTGATGAAATTTTAACAGCAGGACCGTCATCGCAGTCAAAAGATATCATTATAAGTAAGTATTGAAAAGCTTCATATCATGTTTTTAATAAATATTACATCGTATTATTTCCTATGAGTCATAGGCGGACAAAAAAGGTGACCATCGGTGTCCGCATATTGGAGCTTTCACTGTATTTGGCATCCGCATTCGCATTCGCATCCGCGGATGTTTAAAATTCCACATTCGCAACATCCCTAGTACATACATATGCATATGTAGATATGTATACATGTGCGTAGTATGTAGCACAGTATATACCGAAATAAACCTTTTTGAGTACTCCTCGGGGGTAAAATCTGATCAGGGTTGATAATGAGAATTTTTTTTTTGAGCATTTTGTTCATTCAGAGTTGTATACAAAATGACTGTGGTATGAAAGGGAGCAACAACCGTACTATGGCAGAGTGGCACACGTCATGACTGTGTAATAATAACCGAAACTAATTGCAAAAGTGTAAAAACATTCAAAATGATTGTCTAGTTAGATACTACTGTGCTTAATGAACTGTCTGGGCGGATGCGCTGGCAGGCACTATACAAACCTTGTTTTTTTTAATAAAGACTTTAATATATTTGGAAATTTAGAATTTTGCTTGATAAATTCACAAAATTTACGTTTTTCATATAAATATAATCTTATAATGGACTTTTTTTTTAATTTTAAACTTACATTTAAGAAAACTTCTTTCTGTGATGTAGTTACGACTTGAGTTTTCCAGTTTATAAAACACAAGCATTAATTATGTACTTAACTACTGATATTATTCTTCTTTAAGCATGAATATCAGCATATATTAAAGATGAATATTATACTTAACCTACATTTTGTTCATAAATAACCCATAATTATGTGTATTTTATCCTCGAAGAGAACATTTCTAATCATGAGGCGAAATCCCCACAGTAAGTGTTGCCGTGCGCGCAAAACGAAAACGCTGCACACAACCTAAAAGTACTCATCTGGGGAACAAATGGTGAGAAAACGCGAACCTCTATATACTGTATATACTGTGGTATGTAGGCAGCAATATGCACAAACATACATATATATGCATGTAAAAACATTATCAATTAATTGAGTATGTATATACATATGCGTGGAAAATGCAATTTCATTTGACTCCAAAACATATTCGTACACGAAATAAAGTCGACTCTAAGTTAGGGCTGCCAGATATGTCTGTTGCCAAATCGGGACACTTTAGGGAGGGCCTCTCGCTCCCTTCCCTTTCATTTCGACGTGCGAAAGGATGTAGTGAAATTTTATTTTGATTGACAAAAACAAAAACATAAAAACATGAGATCATGAAATCATTACAACGTACGCCAAAACAAAAAAAAAACAACTTATTACAACTGAAGCACAGAGAATTTTTCACAATGCATGAACCTTTTTTTTATTCTTTATAAAAATACAGTTTATACTAAATATATGAAAAAACATAAAAATAAAATTGTTAAACTTTGTGCTAAATTCGGGAAAATTCAATAAATTTGCATACAAATTTGCAGCCCATTAAATTTTAATTGATTTTTGGTGTTGGTTTTACTGAGAGTTTCTTCCATACAAACTTTGTTCGATAATTCTTTTTATATGGAAGACACTGTCAGCAAAAAAAAAATAAATACTAAAAATCCACGAAATTTGCTGGCAACTTCGGACTTGCACTTTATTAATTGGCACAAAAGCTACATTTTCAAAACTTTTCTAAAAGATCTGATTAGAAATTGTGATCTGATGAAAGAGCCCCTGAGCCAATAATTTTGTACGGCACTGTACTTATAAGTACCCTAGGTTTCATGAAAGAAAAAAAATTAAGTACAAGATAACATTTAAATATCAGTCATATTTTTCGTTGCTGTGAACTTGTTTCAAAACTTCTGTATTTTCCTTAATATAATTGTAAAACTCTGTGCACGTCATTTTGAACGTATTTAGGTTCATATACTAATCACCGACTATTGCTTGTGCAAAGTTCAACTATCTCGAAATGCGACTATTTCACAAATTAAACCGGTGCACTGAGAGAAAGAACTTTAGAATTAAAAAGGCGTGCTAAATTAAAAAAATACGCATATGAAAGAGCACCAACCCAACTCGTAATACATTTAAGTATACAAATTTTAGTATTTAGTATAGAAATATTCAATTCAAATACGCCCATATTAAAATGAAGCGATTTGCAATTACCGATTGCCTTTTCATAATTAAGTTAAAAAAATATTTAAATTCCATGCTGGTTGTAATGGGAATCGAACCCTGACCCTCTGGAAATTAGCAAATTGTGGCAAGCATCCTCGCGCACTCAGCTACTGCCAGACATGTAAATGTGCATTTACATAAATGTTGAGTTTGAATCAACACCACGCGTGCGTGTTATGAAAGTATTATTTTTAAATACGAACATTTTTAAACGATAATCAAATAGAAA
>NW_016157202.1:208308-210731 GCF_001687245.7 Rhagoletis zephyria
TGTCTATATCTATCTCGATTCGTTTTGCCTGTTACAAACAACCGTTATGTGAACAAAGTTATAATACCCTTGTGCACAAGTGCGCTCGGGTATAAAAATTACTACCGTATTATATAGCATACAATAATGTATGCATACATACATATATTGCGATATTGAAAGTGTTTGTAATGAGAAAGTTCCCGCTACAGAAAAAGGTAATTGTGGTGTTTTATCTAAGTTGTATACCGGTAGCGCCCAATAAATTTCGATCAATTATTCTTTCGGTAGGAAAAAATGAAAATGTTTCACATTGATTTGATCCGTTTTAGTGAGTTAAAAAAGGGGAACAGATTTGTATGAGATTTCTTTTCGTATAAATATGCTCTAATTATCGAGAAGTACGCCTTCCTCTTTTGCAAATATATCCAATCAGAAGTATATAAAATGTGGATATCTTTAAAACAGGAGCAGCTAGGATTTCAATTTAAGCGGATTCTTAACCTTAAGATATCAACAAATACAACCCTGCTTTCAGATTTTGTCGACATTTTTATGCAACCTATCTTCGCTTCCTGCCCACCGTGATGTGAAAGTTATGCAAATACGTATGCAATTGGCAAACTCGTTGGTGATTTGCCGTCAGCATTTAAAAGCGAAGAAAAAATCGGTTTTAATATTTTTAACGATTCTAATGGTAGTTGATACGCTCTTTTCAATGCAACAAACCGCAGTTTTCTCACAAATCCACTTCAAAGCTGGATTGATTGCACTGCACGTGTTAACTTTAAAGTTGTTTTTCTCTCGAAAAGTTATTTATTTTAAGAAAATATGTTCCATGATGATTTTTTACTGCTATACTCGTACTATGTATGTATATGTAAATAATGGGGCATATTCATATTTAAAATAAAGTCGACTCTTAAGTTATTTACAGCTTTTTTACATCACTTTCCGTGGAATAGGCACCTGGGAAAAAAGACTTTATTCTTATTTGGGGCTGACAAACTTTAACTTAGAGTAGGCTGCCAGACGTCCCGGTTTTAGACTATTTGTCCCCGTGTCCCGGTCCAACCTTAAAATGTCCCGGGTTTCGTTTGAGTGTCCCGGTTTTTGATTTGATTGCACAAATTTGAATAAAAGTTCAAAAATCACTACACTAAGAGAAAAAACGCGTTGTAATATTCAGAAAAATGTTAAGAATTCATTGAGGGAAATAACGCATAGTAAACGGGAATATTATGTATATTAAGATCTTGCTTAAAGCATCCTTTTAAGCTAATTAAAGCAATTGTGCTTATACCTATTTTGGTGAGATCTCTCATATGGTCATTGCTTCGTTCACAAAAAAAATGCTTTAATTTCACGCTTAAGTAGCGACCATCTTTAATGAAAATCGATTTTTGAACGAAAAAAACTTTATGGATATATAAAATTTTGGCCTATTTAAAAAAGTATCCACATTTATACTGACCGGAAAAAATAAGTATCCCGCAAAAATTCGTCTAAAAATGTATCCAATTGGATCTATTTAGATCCAAACGGCATCCCTGATCCCAGACCTCAACGCCATCGAAAAATTGAGCGCTGTGGTCAAGAGAGGATTAGCATAGCGCAAGCGAGCTCCGAGTAAGATGGAAGAGCTTTGGAGGCGAGTAAAATTATAATGAGGTCATATTCCAAGCGAAATCTCATAAAACCGCAAATAAAAGCAATGAATTATCCACAAGGATTTAGGTTTATAAAGATTTTTATAGAAAAGTTTGCGAAAGAGAAAATATTTATTTTTGTACTCACATTTATTTGTTTCCCGAAGAATGCCGGTTGCATTCCTTCATTTCAGGTAAAAATGCAAATCATCTCTTGTCATGATAATTCAAAAAAATGCATAAGAAAACTTTGCAAAACGGTTGCATTCCTTCATTTTAGGTAAAAATTACATAGGAATATATGTGGGTCCAGCCAGACCTATGTGTTACGAATGCGATGTATTAATCAACATGTCTATATATCTAGCTTTATATATATGATACCAACATGATTTTTTTACATATTGGTAATTTACTAAACTTCATTAAGCTAGCTGAAATTTCAAGCCTCTAGCTACATATATTTAAGGTGCCCTTTTTGTAATTTGAAAATGGAAAAGGCCTGGCTGGGCTCATGTGTCAGACGAAGGGTTAAATGCTGACGGCAAATCACCAACGAGTTTGCCAATTGCATACGTATTTGCATAACTTTCACATCACGGTGGGCAGGAAGCGAAGATAGGTTGCATAAAAATGTCGACAAAATCTGAAAGCAGGGTTGTATTTGTTGATATCTTAAGGTTAAGAATCCGCTTAAATTGAAATCCTAGCTGCTCCTGTTTTAAAGATATCCACATTTTATATACTTCTGATTGGATATATTTGCAAAAGAGGAAGGCGTACTTCTCGATAATT